>NW_019948588.1:0-14767 GCF_002910315.2 Salvelinus sp. IW2-2015
AGATATATGGAGGCGTTGAGGAGGTACAAACACCAAGTAACAGAGATATATGGCAGGGATGAGGAGGCTACAACACCGTTAACACAGAGATATATGGAGGGATGAGGAGGTACAACACAGTAACCACAGAGAATAATGGAGGATTTGAGGAGGTCAACACAGTAAACACAGAAGAATATATGGAGGGGTTGAGAGGTATAACACAGTAACACAGAGATATATGGAGGGGTTGAGGAGGCTAAACACAGTAACACAGAGATTATATGGGGAGGGGGGGATGGAAAGGGGAGGGGGGGTATAACCCATAACACAGAGATATATGGGAGGGATTGAGGAGGTACCAACACAGTAACACAGATATATATGGCGGGGTTGAGGAGGTACCAACACAGTTAGTAACACAGAGATATATGGAGGATTGTAGGAGGGGTACAAACACAGTAACACCAGAGATTATGAGCGGATTTTGAGGAGGTACAACACCAGTAACACAGATATATATGGAGGGGCGTTGAGGAGTACAACACAGTTAACACAGAAGATCTATGGAGGGGTTGAGGAGTACAAACACAGTAACACAGAGATATATGGAGGGTTGAGGGAGCGTATAACACAGTAACCAAGAGATATGAGATATATGGAGGGATTGAGGAGGTACAACACAGTAACACAGAGATATATGGAGGGGTTGAGGAGGTATAACACAGTAACACAGAGATATATGGCTGGTTGAGGAGGTACAACACAGTAACACAGAGATATATGGAGGGGTTGAGGAGGTACAACACAGTAACAGAGAGATATATGGAGGGATTGAGGAGGTATAACACAGTAACACAGAGATATATGGAAGGACTTGTTCTCCCCACTGTATATGGCTGGTTGAGGAGGTACAACACAGTAGCCTACACATCACCATAGAAGGAGAATATTTGCTTTAAGCTTCTAATTTTACAGTTGACTCCTCCTCCTGATCTCACATGCACTCTCTTTACACAAACATCCAGGATGTTTAAATCATTTTAAATACAGGCAAGTCAGTTAAGAACAAATTCTTATTGACAATGACGGCCTAGGAACAGTGCCTTGTTCAGGGGCAGAACCTGCCTTGTTCAGGGGCAGAACCTGCCTTGTTCAGGGGCATAACCTGCCTTGTTCAGGGGCAGAACCTGCCTTGTTCAGGGGCAGAACCTGTCGGTTACTGGCCCAACGCTTTAACCACTAGGTTACCTGTCGCCCCGAAATAGGCTACGTCCCACATGGAAATCTATTCCCTATACAGTGCACTACTTTTGACCAGGGCCCCGAGTGAATAGACACACATAAACTGGTGTACACCTCCATCCAAGTAAATAATCAGCCTCACAATAACCACAATCTCTTAGTCATTCTCTGCAAATGAGCACAGATGTACCCACTTCTGCTGTTGGAAGGAGAGGAGTCACTTTATCTGTCAGTTGTTGTTCCTCTCTGGAAAAACCGTCTTCTTTCCCAGACACAGACGACACCACACCCCCAAAGACAACACATGACTGATTACTGGTCTTTGTGGGTCTATTGTTACATTGCAGATTGTAGGCTGTAGATAGCATCCAAAGTAGATACAAGTGCTAACATTTTCCTACAGTCTGCCTGCCCTGACACCAACAAGCCAGAGACCTCAGTAGATTGGTGGGTTAGGGTTAGTATACACTAGGGCTGGACACCAATTAGACATGATGATACTGGGCTGGACACCAAATAGACATGATATACTGTAGATGGAGCTGGTTCTAGGCAGGACACCAATTAGGACATGATATACTTAGGCTAGGCTGCTGGACACCAATTAGACATGTAATACTGTAGGGCTGGGACACACAAATAGACTGATATAACTGTAGGGCTCATACACCAAATACACATGATATACTGTAGGGCAGACACCAATTAGACATGATATACTGTGTAGGGCAGGACCCAATTAGACATGATATTACTGTTTGGCCAGGCGACACCAAATTAGACATGATATACTGTGTAAGGGCATGGCAGGCGACACCAATTAGACATGATATACTGTAGGACTATGTAGTGGATCGGACAACACCAAATAGACATGATATACTGTAGGCTGGACACCAATAGACATGATATACTGTAGGTGGTGACACCAAATAGACGATTATACTGTAGGGTGGACACCAATAGACATGATATACTGTAGGGGTGGACACCAAATAGACATGATATACTGTAGTCAGGACACCAAATAGACATGATATACTGTAGGCTGGGACACCAAATAGACATGATATACGTAGTAGGCTGCGACACCAATTAGACATGATATACTGTAGGGCAGGACACCAATTAGACATGATATACTGTAGGGGTGGACACCTAATAGACATGATATACTGTAGGGCATGACACCAATTAGACATGATATACTGTAGGGGTGGACACCAAATACACATGATATACTGTAGGGTGGACACCAATTAGACATGATATACTGTAGGGCGGACACCAATTAGACATGATATACTGTAGGACCCAATTAGACGATATCTGTAGGGCTGGACACCAAATACACATGATATACTGTAGGGCAGGACACAATTAGACATGATATACTGTATGTAGGGTGAACACCAAATAGACATGATATACTGTAGGGTGGACACCAAATAGACATGAATACTGTAGGGCTGGACACCAATTAGACATGATATACTGTAGGGCTGGACACCAATTAGACATGATATACTGTAGGGGTGGACACCAAATAGACATGATATACTGTAGGGTGGACACCAAATAGACATGATATACTTGTGCTGGACACCAAATAACATGATATACTGTAGGCAGGACACCAATTAGAATGATATACTGTAGGGGTGGACACCAAATAGACATGATATACTGTAGGGCAGGACACCAATTAGACATGATATACTCTAGGGCAGGACACCAAATACACATGATATACTGTAGGGGTGGACACCAAATACACATGATACTGTAGTGACACCAAACATGATATACTGTAGGGTGGACACCAATAGACATGATATACTGTAGGGGTGGACACCAAATAGACATGATATACTGTAGGGGTGGACAGCCAATAGACATATACTGTAGGGGCATGACACCAAATACACATGATACTGTAGGGCAGGACACCAATTAGACATGATATATTGTAGGGGTGAACACCAATAGACAATGATATACTGTTTAGGGTGGACACCAAATAGACATGATATACTGTAGGGCAGGACACCAAATAGACATGATATTACTGTAGGGATGGACACCAATAGACATGATATACTGTAGGGGGACACCAAATAGGACATATGATACTGTAGGGGTGGACACCAAATAGACATGATATACTGTAGGGTGGACACCAAATAGACATGATATACTGTAGGGTGGACACCAAATAGACATGATATACTGTAGGGGTGGACACCAATTAGCATGATATACTGTAGGGCTGGGACACCAAAATGACATTGAGATTACTGTAGGGCATGACACCAATTAGACATGATATACTGTAGGGGTGGACACCAAATAGACATGATATACTGTAGGGCAGACACCAATTGACATGATATACTGTAGGGTGGACACCAATTAGACATGATACTGTAGGGCAGGACACCAAATTTAGACATGATATACTGTAGGGTGGACACCAATAGACATATATACTGTAGGCGGACACAATTAGACATGATATACTGTAGGGCAGGACACCAATTAGACATGATATACTGAGGGGGGACCCATTAGACATGATATACTGTAGGGGTGGACACCAATTAGACATGATATACTGTAGGCAGACACCAAATAGACATGATATACTGTAGGGAGGACACCAAATAGACATGATATTACTGTAGGGCATGGACACCAATTAGACATGTATACTGTAGGGGTGGACACCAAATAGACATGATTACTGTAGGGCAGGACACCAAATAGACATGATATACTGTAGGGCAGGACACCAATTAGACATGATATACTGTAGGGCAGGACACCAATTAGACTGATATACTGTAGGGGTGGACAACCAATAGACATGATATACTGTAGGGGTGGACACCAATTAGACATGATATACTGTAGGGTGGACACCAAATAGACATGAATACTGTAGCTGCCAATAGACTGTATACTGTAGGCAGGACACCAATTTGACCTTGATGTATGTACTGTATCTAATACCTCTGATAAGTCTCCCAGTAAAACAATAAAAACAATCAAATATCCCAGAAAAGTGCTACAAACAACCAACATTAGCATATGTAGCTTAAGAAACAAAGGTTCATGAAATCAATGATGACATACAGATGACATACATATACTGACTATCTCTGGAAACTCACTTACGTAATACCTTTGATGATACAGCGGTAGCAAAACATGGTTTCAACATCTACAGACAGGAATGCCATTGGTGGAGTGTTGTGTGTATGAGTCATTTACAACACTATCAACAAGGTAGGTCCTACAGGCCCTAGTCTCTACCTTTCTTAACAACACTATCAACAAGGCCAAGGTCCTACAGGCCCTAGTTTCTACCTTCTTAACAACACTATCAACAAGGCAGGTCCTACAGGCCCTAGTTTTCTACCTTCTTAACAGCACTATCAACAAGGCAGGTCCTACAGGCCCTAGTTTCTACCTTCTTACAACCACTGTCAACAAGGCAGGTCCTACAGGGCCCTAGTTTCTACCTTCTTAACAGCACTATCAACAAGGCAGGTCCTACAGGCCCTAGTTTCTACCTTCTTAACAACACTATCAACAAGGCAGGCCTACAGGCTCTAGTTTCTACCTTCTTAACAAACGATCAACAAGGCAGGTCCTACAGGCCCAGTAGTCTCTACTTCTTAACAACACTATCAACAAGGCAGGTCCTACAGGCCCTAGTTTTCTACTTCTTTAACAACACTATCAACAAGGCAGGTCCTACAGGACCCTAGTATCTACTTCTTAACAACACTAATCAACAAGGCAGGTCTACAGGCCCTAGTTTTTACCTTCTTAACAACACTTCAACAAGGCAGTCCTACAGGCCTAGTTTCTACCTTCTTAACAACACTATCAACAAGCAGGTCCTACAGGCTCTAGTTCTACTTCTTAAAACCGATCAACAAGGCAGGTCCTACAGGCCTAGTCTCTACCTTCTTAACAACACTATCAACAGGCAGGCTCTACAGGCCATGTTTCTACCTTCTTAACAACACTACAACAAGGCAGGTCCTACAGGCCCTAGTATCTACCTTCTTAACAACACTCTATCAACAAGGCAAGGTCCTACAGGCCTAGTTTTTTACCTTCTTAACAACACTATCACAAGGCAGGTCCTACAGGCCTAGTCTCTTACTTCTTAACAACACTATCAACAAGGCAGGTCCTACAGGCCCTAGTTTCTACCTTCTTAACACACTATCAACAAGCAGGTCCTACAGGCTCTAGTTTCTACCTTCTTAACAACACGATCAACAAGGCAGGTCCTACAGGCCCTAGTCTCTACCTTCTTAACAACACTATCAACAAGGCAGGTCCTACAGCCCTAGTTTCTACCTTTTAACAACACTATCAACAAGGCAGGTCTCACCAGTACATGCAAGCTTACAGATCCTAGCCTATTTCTACCTTCTTAACAACACTATAACAAGGCAGTCTACGGCCCTAGTTTCTTACCTCTTAACAACACTTCACAAGCAGGTCCTACAGGCCCTAGTATCTACCTTCTTAACAACCTTCAACAAGGCAGGTCTACAGGCCTAGTTTTTACCTTCTTAACAACACTATCAACAAGGCAGGTCCTACAGGCCCTAGTTTCTACCTCTAACAACACTATCAACAAGGCAGGTTCCTACAGGCCCTAGTTTCTACCTTCTTAAAAACACGATCAACAAGGCAGGTCCTACAGGCCCTAGTCTCTACCTTCTTAACAACAGCTATCAACAAGGCAGGTCCTACAGGCCCTAGTTTCTACCTCTTAACAGCACTATCAACAAGCAGGTCCTACAGGCCCTAGTCTCTACCTTCTTAACAACACTATCAACAAGGCAGGTCTGCAGCCTAGTTTCTACCTTCTTAACACACTATCAACAAGGCAGGTCCTACAGGCTCTAGTTTCTACCTCTTAACAACACGATCAACAAGGCAGGTCCTACAGGCCCTAGTCTCTACTTCTTAACAACACTATCAACAAGGCAGGTCCTACAGGCCCTAGTTTCTACCTTCTTACAACACTATCAACAAGGCAGGTCCTACAGGCCCTAGTATCTTACCTTCTTACAAACACTATCAACAAGGCACGGTCCTACAGGCCTCAGTTTTTACCTTCTTAACAACACTATCAACAAGGCAGGTCCTACAGGCCCTAGTTTCTACTTCTTAAACAACACTATCACAAGGCAGGTCCTACAGGCCCTAGTTTCTACCTTCACACAGCTTAACAACAACGACAAGCAAGGCAGGTCCTACAGGCCCTAGTCTCTACCTTCTTAAACAACACTATCAACAAGGCAGGCCTACAGGCCCTAGTTTCTACCTTCTTAACAACAGCACTATCACAAGGCAGGTCCTACAGGCCCTAGTTTCTACCTTCTTAACAACACTATCAACAAGGCAGGCCCCTTTTCTACCTTCTTAACAACACTATCAACAAGCAGGTCCTACAGGCCCTAGTTTCTACTTCTTAACAACACTTATCAACAAGGCAGGTCCTACAGGCCCTAGTCTCTCTTTCTTAACAACACTATCAACAAGGCAGGTCCTACAGGCCCTAGTTCTACCTCTTAACAACACTATCAACAAGTCAGGTCCTACAGGCCCTAGTTTTTACCTTCTTAACAGCACTATCACAAGGCAGGTCCTACAGGCCCTAGTTTACCTTCTTTAAACAACACTATCAACAAGGGCAGGTCTACAGGCCCTAGTTTCTACCTTCTTCAAACACTATTCAACCAAGGCAGGTCCTCACAGCGCCTAGTATCTTACTCTTCTTAACAACACTATCAACAAGGCAGGTCCTACAGCCCTAGTTCTTACCTTCTTAACAACACTATCAAAAGGCAGGTCCTACAGGCCCTAGTTTTTTACCTTCTTAACAACACTATCAACAAGCAGGTTCCTACAGGCCCTAGTTTCTACCTTCTTAACAACACTATCACAAGGCAGGTCCTACAGGCCCTAGTTTCTACCTTCTTAACAAACACTATCAACAAGGCAGGTCCTACAGGCCCTAGTTTTCTACCTTCTTAACAACACTATCAACAAGGCAGGTCCTACAGGCCTAGTTTCTACCTTCTTAACAACACTATCAACAAGGCAGGTCCTACAGGCCCTAGTTCTACCTTCTTTAACAACACTATCAAAAGGCAGGTCCTACAGGCCCTTAGTCTCTACCTTCTTAACAACACTATCACACAAGGCAGGTCCTACAGGCCCTTAGTTTCTTACCTTCTTAAACAACACTATCAACAAGGCAGGTCCTAAGGCCCTAGTCTCTACCTTCTTAACAACACTGATCAACAAGGCAGGTCCTACAGGCCCCTAGTTTCTACCTTCTTAACAAACACTATCAAACAAGGCAGGTCCTACAGGGCCTAGTTCTACCTTTCTTAACAACACTATCCAACAAGGCAGGTCCTACAGGGCCACTATCTCTACCTGCTTAACAACAACTATCAACAAGGCAGGTCCTACAGGCCCTAGTTCTACCCTTCTTAACAACCACTATCAACAAGGCAGGTCCTACAGGCCCTAGTTCTACCTTCTTAACAACACTATCAACAAGGCAGGTCCTACAGGCCCTAGTTTTTACCTTCTTAACAACACTATCAACAAGGCAGGTCCTGACAGGCCCTAGTTTCTACCTTCTTAACAACACTATCAACAAGGCAGGTCCTACAGGCCCTAGTTTCTACCTTCTTAACAACACATCAACAAGGCAGGTCCTACAGCCCTACGTCTCTACCTTCTTAACAACACTATCCAACAAGGCAGGTCCTACCAGCCCTAGTTTCTACCTTCTTAACACACTATCAACAAGGGCAGGTCCTACAGGCCCTAGTCTCTACCTTCTTAACAACACTATCAACAAGGCAGGTCCTACAGCGCCCTAGTTTCTACCTTCTTAACAACACTATCAACAAGGCAGGTCCTACAGGCTCTAGTTTCTACCTTCTTAACAAACACATCAACAAAGGCAGGTCCTACAGGCCCTAGTTTCTACCTTCTTAACAACACTATCAACAAGGCAGGTCTACAGGCCCTAGTTTCTACCTTCTTAACAACACTATCAACAAGGCAGGTCCTACAGGCCCTAGTATCTACCTTCTTAACAACACTATCAACAAGGCAGGTCCTACAGGCCCTAGTTTTTACCTTCTTAACACACTATCAACAAGGCAGGTCCTACAGGCCCTAGTTTCTACCTTCTTGAACAACACTATCAACAAGGCAGGTCCTACAGGCACCTAGTTTCTACCTTTCTTAACAACACGATCAAACAAGGCAGGTCCTACAGCGCCCTAGTCTCTTACCTTCTTAACAACACTATTCAACAAGGCAGGTCCTACAGGCCCTGAGTTTCTACCTTCTTTAACAGCACTATCAACAAGGCAGGTCCTACAGGCCCTAGTTTCTACCTCTTAACAACACTATCAACAAGGCGGGCCCTAGTTTCTACCTTCTTACAACACACTATCAACAAGGCAGGTCCTACAGGCCTAGTTTCTACCTTCTTAACAACACTATCACAAGGCAGGTCCTACAGGCCCTAAGTTTCTACCTTTCTTAACAACACTATCAACAAGGCACGGTCCTACAGGCCCTAGTTTCTACCTTCTTAACAACACTATCAACAAGTCAGGTCCTACAGGCCCTAGTTTCTACTTTCTTAACAACACTATCAACAAGGCAGGTCCTACAGGGCCCTAGTTTTTACCTTCTTAACAACACTATCAACAAGGCAGGTCCTACAGGCCCTAGTTTTTACCTTCTTAACAGCACTATCAACAAGGCAGGTCCTACAGGCCCTAGTTTCTACCTTCTTAAGACAACATATCAACAAGGCAGGTCCTACAGGCCCTAGTTTCTACCTTCTTAACAACACTATCAACAAGGCAGGTCCTACAGGCCCTAGTTTCTACCTTCTTAACAACCACTATCAACAAGGCAGGTCCTACAGGCCCTAGTTTCTACCTTTCTTAACAAACACTATCAACAAGGCAGGTCCTACAGGCCCTAGTTTTACCTTCTTAACAGCACTATCAACAAGGCAGGTCCTACAGGCCCTAGTTTCTACCTTCTAACAACACTATCAACAAGGCAGGTCCTACAGGCCCTAGTTTCTACCTTCTTAACAACACTATCAACAAGGCAGGTCCTACAGGCCCTAGTTTCTACTTCTTAACAACACTATCAACAAGGCAGGTCCTACAGGCTCTAGTTTCTACCTTCTTAACAACACGATCAACAAGGCAGGTCCTACAGGCCCTAGTCGTCTACCTTCTTAACAACACTATCAACAAGGCAGGTCCTACAGGCCCTAGTTTTTACCTTCTTAACAGCCACTTATCAAACAAGGCAGGTCCTACAGCCCTAGTTTTGTTGCACCTTGACTACTGTTCAGTCGTGTTGGTCAGGTGCCCAAAATAGGGAGTTAGGAAAAATTGCAGTTTGGCCCAGAACAGGTCATCACGGCCGGCCCTTAAATGTACATGGAAAGCTAATATTAATATATGCAGTCAATCTCTCCTGGCTCAAAGTGGAGGAGAGATTGACTTCATCACTACTTGTATTTGTGAGAGGTATTGACATGTTGAAAGCACCAAGCTGTCTGTTTTAACTACTAGCACACACGCTCAGACACCCATTCATACCCCACAAGACATGCCACCAGAGGTTCTCTTCCCCAGTCCCCAAGTCCAGAACAGACTATGGGAGGCGGCCACAGTACTACATAGAGCCATGACTACATGGAACTTTATTCCACATCAGGTAACTGATGCAGCAGGAGAATCGATTTAAAAAAACGATTAAAAAACACCTTAATGGAACAGCGGGGACTGTGAAGCAACACAAACATAGACACAGGGTTCTGTGTGTTCATGTCTTCCTAAGCTATGGACTGACTGTCTAAATGGAACATTTAGTGACTCAAAGGCCTGTGTGTCTTTGTAGGGCAAGCACACACACACACACACACACACACACACACAACACCACACACACACACACACACACACACACACACACCACACACACACACACACACGCACACACACACACACACACACACCAGTTCACTGTTGCTGTTTCTAATTACCCTTCTCCCCATGCAGGCCCAGTGAGGTTTACTCATAGGACTGTTCTGAATAATGAGGTTATCACATCCCAGGCCTCAGGTAACGCCTCAATCTCTAAACCCACTCCCTCTCTTCATCCCTCACTCCCTCTATACATCTCTAAACCCACTCCCTCTCTTCATCCCCCACTCCCTCTATACATCTCTAAACCCACTCCCTCTCTTCATCCCCCACTCCCTCTATACATCTCTAAACCCACTCCCTCTCTTCATCCCTGCTTCCCTCCACCATCTTTCCATCCCTCGCTCACGAGGGCGCAGTCTGACGTGGAGCAGAGAAAACACATCAACTAATATCACCAGTTTCCATATTCCATTTAAATTATAGGTATTATCTTAATGAACAGCATGACTCAACGACTGTGTTATTGAATTAGTCAGCTGTGACTGCTGCTGTACGTTCTCCAAAACCTTAGAATAGCTTTATTAATTGCCTGCATCCCTAATGGCATCCTACTACCTATATAGCGCACAATTTTTTAAACCAGAAAGAAGTGCACTATAAAGGGAATAGGGTGCCATTTGGGACACATGTTTAAAGCAGCAAATAAAGCATCAGCTTCTTTGATCATTCCTCCAGGCAGCATCATTCCTCCAGGCAGCATCCGTGGTTCCTCAGGAGCAGCATCATTCCTCCAGGCAGCATCAGTGGTTCCTCAGGAGCAGCATCATTCCTCCAGGCAGCATCAGTGGTACCAGTTATATTAACAGACCAGCGTTCCTCAGTAGCAGCATCAGTTATATTAACAGACCAGCGTTCCTCAGTAGCAGCATCAGTTATATTAACAGACCAGAGTTCTTCAGTAGCAGCATCAGTTAAATTAACAGACCAGCGTTCCTCAGTAGAAGGGAGAGAGTATAATGGTCTCAACATTATAGGGTGACTCATCATTAAGATCATGTTTAGAGCTCTGTGACTCGTCATTAAGATCATCGTTAGAGCTCTGTGACTCATCATTAAGATCATGGTTAGAGCTCTGTGACTCATCATTAAGATCATGGTTAGAGCTCTGTGACTCGTCATTAAGATCATGGTTAGAGCTCTGTGACATTTTCGTCATAAGATCATTGGAGTTAGAGCTTCTGTGCTTTCAGTTTCAATTTTAAGATCATCGTTAGAGCCCTGTGGACTCGTATTTAAGACCTCATGTGGTTTTAGCGCTCGTGCTCGTCATTAAGATCAAGGTTAGAGCTTTCTGGAACCTCGTCATTTAAGATCATTGGTTTAAATGCTCTGTGACTCACATTAAGATCATGGTTAAGAGCTCTGTGACACGTCATTAAGAGTCATTGGTAGAGCCTTGTACTCATTCATTAAGATCAATTGTGTTAGATGCTCTGTGACTCGGTCATTAAGATATGTTATGAGCTCTGTGACTCCATCATTAGATCATGGTTAGAGTTTGGTGACTCATTCATTAAAGTATCATGGTTTAGAGCTCTGTGACCGTCATTATAGGATCAGAATGGTTAGAAGCTCTGGTGACTCGTCATTTAAGATCAATGGTTAGAGCTAGCTCCGTCTGTCTTCTGGAGATGGGTAGGATGTGATGGGCGTTATGTTCTCTTGGGCTGGGGGAGATGTGAGGGGACATTTAATGGTTTTCCTCTCTGGGCTGGGGAAGGATGTTGAGGGGACATTTATGTCTCTTGTTCTCTCATGGCTGGGGAGGATGTGAAGGGGGCAATATGTTCTCTCTGGCCTGGGGAGGATGTGAGGGGACCGTATGTTCTCTCTAGGCTTGGGAGGATGTGGAGGGGCGTTATGTTCCTCGTCTGTTCTAGGCTGGGGGGGATGCTGAGGTGAGTATTATGTTCTCTCTGTTAGAGTCTGTCCTGGATAGGTCCCCACTCTAAGACATTACAAGTGTATCCTGATAGGTTCCCACTCTAAGACATTACAGTGTATCCCTGGATAGTCCCACTCTGAGACAGTACAGTGTACTCTTGATAGGACCCACTCTAGACATTACAGTCGTATCTGGATAGGTCCCACTTCAAACAAATTGTTAGAGCTATCTTTGGATAGGACTCATCACTAAAAAGACATACAGTGTATCCTGATAGGTCCATCTAAAACATTCAGTGTATCTGGATAGGGACCCCACTCTAAGACATTAACAAGTGTATCCTGGATAGGTCCCAATCAATACTTGTTAGAAGTCTAATTCCTGGATAGGACCCACTCTAAAGACATTACAGTGGTATTCTTGGATAGGACCATCCAAAGACATTACAGTGTATCTGGAATAGGACCTCACTCTAAGACATTACATGTGTATCCTGGATAGGACATCCACTCTTAAAGACATAATTACAGTGTATCCTGGATAGGCACCGCACATAAGACATTGAACAGTGTATCGCTGGATAGGTCCCCATACTTCAAACATTGTAGAGATCTATCCTAGGATAGGTACCCACTATAAGCATTACAGTCTATCCTGGAATAGGACCCACTCTCAAGTACATTAACAGTCTATCCCTGGATAGCGACGTCACTCTCAAGACATTACAGTGTAATCTCTGGATAGGACCCCAACTCTCAGACCATTACAGATCTATCCTGGATAGACATCCACTCTATAGAGACAATACAGTGTATCCTGGATAGGCCACTCTCAGACATTACAGTCATCCTTGGATAGGACCCTCCACTCTCAAGATCAGACATTACAGAGTACCCTGGATAGGACCCACTCTACAGACATTACAGTGTATCCTGGATAGGTCCTCACTACTAAGACATTACAGTGTATCCTGGATAGGTCCCACTCTAAGACATTAACAGTGTATCTGGATAGGAACCACTGCTAAGACATTTACAGTGTATCTGGATAGGACCCCCCCCAGCACATCGAAGACATTACAAGTGTATCCTGAAGGTCCCACTCAAACATACGTGTATCCCTGGAATGCGTCCCACTCCTAAGACATTAACAAGTGTATCCTGGATAGTCCCACTCTTAAAGAATTAACAGTGTATTCCTTGATAGGACCCCAATCTCTAAGACTTCCAAGGTATCTTGGATAGGACCAACTCTAGACATTACATGTGTATCTGTGGATAGGTCCACTCCTAATCATTGTTAGAGTTCTATCCGGATTAGGACCACCACATAAGACTTACGAGTCAATTCCTAGGATAGGAGACCCATCTCAGACATTACAGGTCTACTCTGGATAGGACGCCCACTCTCAGTAGACATTACAGATGATCCCTGGATAGGGACCGCACAATTCAGAGACATTACAGTCCCTTATTCCGGATAGGACCTCACTCTCTAGACATTACAGAGCTATTAATCTGGATAGGTTTCCCACTCTAAGAATTACATAGTGTAATCCAATCTGGGAATAGGTCCACTAACGCTTGTCTTCCTGTCTAAGTGGTCCTCGATGGTATAAAGGACAATACAATAAAACACCAATATTAGGATTAGACTGGATAGATAAGTAAGGCATCCCACTACTAAGAGACAATATATCAAGTGTATCACGCTGGATAGAACAGAAACCCATTACCCATAAGACAAAACAACTTAACACAGAGTGTATCCTGGATTAGGACCCCTCTAAGACATTAAGTGTATTCCCTAGCGATAGGCTCCGACACTCCCTCTAAGACAATAAATACATTAATATTTATATATATAGACAGTACTCTGGATAGGTCGCACTCAAAGACAATTACAAGTGTAATCCCTCTGGATAGGGTTCCCGAAACCACTCTAAGAACATATACAAAGTGTATCCTGGAAGGATAAGGTCCCACTCTAGAAGACAGTTACAGTGTAGTATCTGGATAGGAACGCGCGCACTAAGGACAATTCATGTGGTAATCTTCGCTGGGATAGGTATCCGACCCACTCTAAGACTAATACAGTGTATCGCTGTGGATGTCCCGACTCTAATACATGTTAGAGTCCTATCCTGGATAGGACCGTCACTAATAGACAATACAGTCAATTTGCTGATAGGACTTGCGCACTCTCGAGAACATATTACAGTCTATCTCTGGAATAGGCTCACCCCACTCTCAGGGACATTACAGTGGTAGATCGCTTGGAATAGGTAAACGTTCCGGAGCGCACTCAACGAAGCGCTGGCTCCTCTCAAGACATGTACTTCTTGTCTATCCTGGATAGGACCCCACTCTCAGACATTACAGAGATCTGGATAGGTCCCAACTCTAAGACTTTACAGTGTATCCTGATAGGTCCCATCTAAGACATACAGTGTAAATCCTGGATAGGTCGCCAACTCTAAGACATTACAGTGTATCCTGGATAGGACCCAGCTTCTAAGGACATTAACAGTGTATCCTGGATAGGACCCACTCAAAGACATTACAGTGTATCTGAT
>NW_019948589.1:0-4258 GCF_002910315.2 Salvelinus sp. IW2-2015
ATATAGTTCACAAGTCTTCTTCTCATACATTGTCTGCCACCTGTTATACAATCTACTACAAGCCCAAGGTCTCTCCCCTCCCTGGGTGGGGTCAGAATGTCCTGAAAGGAACACAGTAGTACAGCTTGTCTGTCGATAGCTCCTTTTATCTCATACATTGTCTCACACTTGCACCCTGCTTACATACTAAAAAGGAACAAAAAGTCCTTGTCCTAATTCTGACTAAAACTACACACATCAGATTTATAGATGCATGATTCTAATAAATGTCATACAATCATACAATGACAGGGTAGTTTTAGTTATAGTTCTACGTTAAATGTATACATAATTTAGTCATTATTCATAAAAATCCCATAACAGCACCAAAGTACGTTCATCTCTAGGAGACACAACGCGTCTCCTTCCTGAGCGGTATGGCGCCTGCGTGGTCTCATGGTGTTTATCCTTTTGTACTATTGTTTGTACAGATGAACGTGGTACCTTCAGGCGTTTGGAAATTGTTCCCAAGGATGAACCAGACTTTTGGAGTTCTCCCATTTTTTTCTGAGGTCTTAGCTGATTTAATTTGATTTTCCCATGATGTCAAGCAAAGAGGCACTGAGTTTGAAGGTAGGCCTTGAAATACATCCACAGGCACACCTCAAATTCACTCAAATGATGTCAATTAGCCTATCAGAAGCTTCTAGAGCCATGACATCATTTTCTGGAATTTTCCAAGGTGTTTATAGTCAGTCAACTTAGTGTATGTAAACTTCTGACCCACTGGAATTGTGATACATTGAATTATAAGTGAAATAATCTGTCTGTAAACAATTGTTGGAAAAATGATTTATGTCATGCACAAAGTAGATGTCCTAACCGACTTGCCAAAACTATAGTTTGTTAACAAGAAATTTGTGGAGTGGTTGATAAACGAGTTTCAATGACTCCAACCTCAGTGTATGTAAACTTCCAACTTCAACTGTAAATCATCTTCCTCAAGTTATAAACCAACGTCAACTCCTCTGAAGCGGGCGGGCGGGCAGCTTCTATCTCAAGGCGATCAGACTGTTAAATAGCAATCACTAGCCGGATACCACCCGTTTACTCAACCCTGCACCTTAGAGGCTGCTGCCCTAGTCACATTAATAATGTTTACATACTGCTTTACTCATTTCATATGTGTATACTGTATTCTATTCTACTGTATTTTAAAACTTCTTGGAAATAGGGGGCGACATTTTCGTTTTTGGCTAAAAAACGTACCCATTTGAAACGGCCTATTTCTCAGCCCCCGAAACTAGAATATGCATATAATTATCAGATTAGGATAGAAAACACTCTAAGGTTTCCAAAACTGTCTTAATATTGTCTGTGAGTTAAACAGAACTGATATTGCAAGCGAAAACCGGAGGAAAATCTAAACAGGAAGTGTATTTTTTTTKAAACCTCACAGTTCTGAGGCCTGTCTAATGAGCATTTAAAGGGATATCAACCAGATCTCTTTTTCTATGTCTTCCCTAGGGTGCTCATACCCATTCCATGGCACATGGTTTATGAATTGATACGCAAAACAACGCCGGATTCAAAACTTCAAATTTTTCTATTTAAATTACTATACAAAATTCTTGCACCATAAATGCTTATATATATGGGGGATACAATCTTCCGGCTCTGCAGATTTTGCTGTGAGGAGGCAGTCATTAGATCAGATCATTTATTTTGGTATTGTCCATATGTAGCTCGTTTTTGTCACAGGTCCAGGAATGGCTGAAGAACTGCAACATTTGCCTAGAACTAACACTGTAGATAGCAATACTGGGTGATTTGAAAAGCCATAGTCAATCAATCAATAATATAATTATTATTTTAAATTTACAATCTGTAGAAGCTATGAGAATAGAAAGGTTCAGTATTTTGTCAAGCATCACTGCACAGTTGAAAAATATATGGCAAATAGAAATACAAAATGGATGGTGTTGAGAGATAGATGGGAGGGGTTGAATGGAGCTGAAGGGTGGGACTAATAACAAGATACCATGTAAAACATACAGGGTCTGTAAAATGTATATAGGTTCAGAAATAGCACAGTTACAAATAGAAATCAAACTGGATGGATATCAGAAATAGAGGAAGGACTAAAAACAAACAAAATATAACTATTGTAAAATAGATTGTGTCTGTAAAATGTGTATAAGATGTATAAACTGAAGGTAGAAGCCTAAGTGTTTATTAGTTTACTCCAATTGGGGGAAGGGTGGTAGGGTTTGCGGGAAAAAKAAAGGTATATTCTAAAAGAAAAAGTATGTATGTCTATATAGGTATGTGTATGCATATGTGTATGTATATGGATATATATATTTACAAAAAAATATATATGGGGGATTGGAAATGATGCAGACAATTACATTGATGGAAGCTACAATCTTTCCGCAATATTAAGCTGATCCACCCCTTAAGATTTAAAAATAATAATAAAGTAAAATAGTTAATAGCTATCCGAACTATCTGCATTTACCCTTTTAGCACTAACTCATTACATATGCTGCTGTTGCTGTTTATTATCTATCCTGTTGCCCAGTCACTTTATCCCCACCTATATGTACATATCTATCTCAATTACCACGTACCCCTGCACATTGACTCGGTACTGGTACCCCGTGTATATAGCCAAGTTATCGTTACTCATTGTGTATTTATTACTTGTTATTTTACTGCTGCTCTTTAATTACTTGTTTTTAGTTATCTTTTTTTCTCTCTGCGTTGTTGGGAAGGGCCCATAAACAAGCCTTTCAATGTTAATCTACACCTGTTGTTTACGAAGCATGTGGCAAATACAATTTGATTCGATTTATTTGGATTTGCCACTGTTTTTTAACCATTTACATGTACATACTGACCCAACTTATATTGCCTGTCAAAAGACTGTTGATACTATTTGTGCTTTGTGAACTATAATCATTTGAAATTTGCTTAAAATCTCCATAGACTTCAAAGGGAAATGTGGGATTTGCCACTGCTCTTGATCCGTTTCAGCTAAAGACCAACACAACGTTCAAATGAATGACTCGACATAGATAACTTCAACACAGCTTTTTGCTCCCATTCATACTTTATAAACTATAAAGCTTGTTGTATCCCCATTCATTTTAACGGCAGATTGCAGGCTTCAAAATTCTTAACTGAAATCCCTGCCACAGAACTTTCAGAATGTTCAAACAAACTTAAAAACACATTATATTGCTTAAGATACTATCTGACCCGGCGCCAGGATAAAGTGACTAAGGGGGGCAGTTGAAATCGGCAATGGGGCAAAACATTTGGGGGGGTTTTTGCATTGGAATTATATTGAATTATATTGAATTCTGATTATACTGTATAATCACACTATACCACAAGACTCCGAGACCATACAGCTAGGCCTTTTTGGTAATGAATATTACCTAAATGATCGATAGGGCAATTCACCTATTACAAACAGCCTATTTGAATGCAGTCGTACACACAGCTTTTTTACCAAAAATAATGCAAACTAAATGCTGAAAGTTGTAGCCTAGTTATCCATGCATGTAAACAAAAATACTGAATAGCAGTTTGGCTTAGAATACCGAAAACTGCAAGCAGAACAAAACAAAGAAACAGTGGTACCAACTAGTAGGAGTAGTAAACAAAATATCAGATGAATAAAGGCATGACACAATCTATATTTAGGCTAGTTACATTAACAGTAAATAAACGCAGTAAACCAAAGATGAACGGAGATCCAAAACATAGCCTACAGCAGGGTTCCCCAACTGGCGGCCCACGGGACGAATTTGTCTGTTAAGTAATACTGCAAGACAGCACAGCAAATAAATGTACTTTTTGGCCTAAATTAAAACCTACAGGGTTGGGTCAAATCCAATACAACACAGAGTGAAACCCTTTTCTATTTTCAAGTATTGCAGCATGATGTTATGGCTATGCTTGTCATCTTGGACACAGATGCTCATGCGCTCATCCTCCAACAGGATGGCAACTGGTCATTCTACACAGGTATCCAAAATCAGTCCTGCTGAGTCATGTTGTGTAGTGCCAAGGCAAGAAAAACTAAAACGTGCACCCAGGGGGCCCCAGGACGAGGTTTGGGAAACCCTGATCTACACCACACAGGGCATCCCACAGGCCACCCAACAATGCACCAAGAGGTCAACTCACCCTACTGACGAAGATGCCCCGGTGCTCTAGTCCCAGAATTTCTTGTCGACAGCAAAATATGTGGTCTTGGTGCTCTACA
>NW_019948589.1:5245-14762 GCF_002910315.2 Salvelinus sp. IW2-2015
TACAGTCCCAGAAATGTGGTCTGGTGCTCTACAGTCCCAGAAATGTGGTCTGGTGCTCTACAGTCCCAGAAATGTGGTCTGGTGCTCTACAGTCCTAGAAATGTGGTCTGGTGCTCTACAGTCCCAGAAATGTGGTCTGGAGGTCTCGTGAAGACACTAGTAATGAGGCAGAGTAACATCTTCACTTTATCATACCTGTCTATATCTACCACTAAAATGTGTATTCAAAAGCCTTGATGTTTTTTAACCCTTTGATTTGGTAAAATAAAAATGTGTTGACTTTTAAAGTAGTGGTTTGTGTTGTAATTCTGCACATTGTGCCAGATACTCTCTATATTCAAGACAAACATCACTAGTAACTTTTCATCATGAAGAGAATAGCTTTATTGGCTCATAAGAGAACATCAGATCTGACTGTTTTTCATGTACATTTTTATTATGAAAAAGACACTATACACTATCATGCATCACACCAGAATCATTTATGGAGGGATACACACATATACATGGATTATAACATTGCAGTTATGTGTGAGTCTGTATTGGCGTTTGTCCCATAGAAAATGATAGAGGCCGCTAGTGGCCTTGATTCTGCGTGGGCAGCACCATCGAGTGCTTCCACCATGCTTCCGCAATTTCAAAGTAGTCAACTGAGTGGGGATTCCTATGGGTTGTAGCCTCAATAGGGCTGCCCATGCTGTCACAGACGCTGTAAAGGCACAGAWATAAAGATGAGTCCTCTATCTATCTCTATGGTTTGTCCATGATTATGGGTGTGTGTGAGTGGGAGGGTGTGGGCCCATGTGTGATGTTACAGGAAGGCACATAGTCTCTCCAGTACAGAAGGGTTTCTGTTGCTGAGGAAGATCAGTTCTTTCTTTCCTTCCTCTGTCTGACCTGACGGAGAGAAATCTCTCAATCAGTTCAACATGTCACAATCTAAACCATCACAAACAGTGCCAGTGGTGAAAGTGAATAKCTCTTACTGTGTGGGTGTTGTAGCCAGTGGCGGTCCAGGTAGTAGAGGTAACAGCTCTCAAACTCCTTCTCACTGTAGAGGGAGACTGGTACTGGGACAAACGGGTCCATGCTGTCAAAGCCCTCCTGTAGGAGGAACACAGAGGATGAGGATAGAAGTTTTTATAGGTGAACTTCTGTTTCTATTTGACTGATCATACAATAACATGAAACATGATGCATGTAAACACGTCAGAAGGGTCTTGTCCAAAAACATCTAGATCATTCCCGCCCCTTAGCCCAGATCAATAGACACCAGGGGTTAGAGGTCATTTTTGGACTGGACATACAACAACATTAACCAGGATGTAATCATGACCCCTGACCTCTCCCAGCAGCTCCTGGGGCAGGTAGGCAGAGCTTGGAGCGTAGAGAGACCCTGTCTGAGACAGAGTGGCGATGACCGCCCCTCCACACTGAGGAGAGGGACAGAGAGAGATAGGGGTGGTGGTGTAAATCACAATCATGTAATTTTCTAATGTCTATTAGACATAGAGGATAACCACTCCATGCAGTTCTCACCCAGTCATTGTTGATCATCTTCCTCAAGTTATGAACCAACGTCAACTCCTCTGGAGCCACCTGACAGACAGGAGAAGAGGAGAGACAGAAAAAGTAGAGAGAAGGGAAAAGTGACAGGAAAAGAGGATGAAATGGAGGGGAGAG
The DNA here is from genome assembly GCF_002910315.2 of Salvelinus sp. IW2-2015. NCBI lineage: Eukaryota > Metazoa > Chordata > Actinopteri > Salmoniformes > Salmonidae > Salvelinus > Salvelinus sp. IW2-2015. Next base: position 6,929 of record NW_019948589.1, read on the forward strand.
AAAGAGACAGGTCAGTCAAGTAAGCAACCTTTACACAGAAATTACAAAGACACAAAAATGGAAGCAATAGAAACCAACATATATTTTATAGATCCACAGTGAGAGGTGAATGAATGTATAGGTGTATAAGTACAGGGCTCTTGTCCTCCTTCTTGAGCGTGGTCCTTCCCCAGAGACCGTTGACTCCATCAACAGCCACAGCCAGCCTGAAGCCCCCCTCTGTCCCCCCAGCCTGTAGCCTCAGCTCCTTTAGAAACCCCCCACCACATCACTGCTGCTCTTCACACGAGACACTCCCTGGGGTGAAAAAAACACAGCTAACAATGATACGTGGTATGAGATTCTTAAGAGAAGTGCACTGAACCAATTATGTTGCAGAACTGGAGCCCAGATGCAAGGCGTCCGCATGATTCCCAGCCAAAACAGGTGGGAACAGTTTGTGCATATATTATGACGACATTGTGATGTTGCAAGCCGAAGTCGGTAGCTGAAGTCTACCCCCTTCGTGTGTGATTGGTCAACAGTAGGGATTCTGCAATAAAGTCTTTTTTTCATTCAACAAGAGATTACTTGTTTTCATGCACATTTTTTCATTGAAAAATACTGCACAATACATCTTAGATATAAAATTGCACGACTAAGATCCCCTTGCAAAAACGTCATAACAGATGAAGTTATTTTAGATTCATTCTGACTACGGCATCTCAAAAATGAACAAACAGCAGTACTAACACTTTCTCATTTTTCAAGTGAAGGTCTTTTAACTTCTACTTCCACACCATCCCGGATCCGGGAGCACCCCCACAGTAAAAAAGCTGACTAGCATAGCCTAGCATAGCGTCACAAGTAAATACTAGCATCTAAATATCATTAAATCACAAGTCCAAGACACCAGATGAAAGATACACATCTTGTGAATCCAGCCACATTTCTGATTTTTAAAATGTTTTACAGGGAAGACACAATATGTAAATCTATTTTCTAACCACGATAGCAAAAGACAACTTTTTTTTCTCACCATTTTTTTCCTGCATGGGTAGCTATCACAATTTCGACCAAATAAAGATTATATAAGCCACTAACCAAGAAACAACTTCATAAGATGACAGTCTGATAACATATTTATTGTATAGCATATGTTTTTTAGAAAAATGTGCATATTTCAGGTATAAATCACAGTTCTACATTGCAGCTGCAATCTGAAATAGTGCCGAAGCTGCCATAATAATTACAGAGACCAACGTCAAATACCTAATTACTCATCTTAAAACATTTCTGAAAAATACACAGCGTGCAGCAGAATGAAAGCCCAACATCTTGAATCCAGCCAATATGTCCGATTTTTTAAGTGTTTTACAGCGAAAACACAATATAGCATTATATTAGCTTAGCACAATAGCCAGAAACACAAGCAATTTACCAGCAGCACAGGTTAGCGATCGTAACAATACAGCAAAGAGATATATAATTTTTGACTAACCTTGATATACTTCGTCAGATGACAGTCCTGTAACATCATATTACACAATGCATATAGGTTTTGTTCGAAAATGTGCATATTTGCAGCACAAATCGTGGTTATACAATGTGATCAGTGGCAACAGGTCATGCATTCTGGCCGGCGCCATCTTGGAAAGGCACCTAATCTAATCGATAAATAATCATAAACTTGACTAAAAAATACAGGTTGGACAGCAAATGAAAGATACATTAGTTCTTAATGCAATCGCTGTGTTAGATTTTTAAAATTAACGTTACTACGATATACAGCGTGCGCTAAAGCGAGACCGCACCGCAATTCATGGCGGAATTATTGTTTCACATTTTTCAACATAAATACGAATTAATAGCATAAAGACCTCTTACTATTTGTTGAGCTTCCATCAGAATCTTGGGCAAGGTGTCTTTTGTCCAGAACAATCGTCTTTTGGTTGAAAGATGTCCTCTTCAACCGTGTAATTAGCAGCTAACGTTAGCCATATGCCGGAGAGGTGTCAACTCGTGACGACGATGACAAAGAAATTCCAGAAAAACGCAATAAACTGCTATAAGTCGGTTTAAATTAACTACCTTATGAAGTTTTTAAGACAAAAAAACAAATTAAATCAGAGCCGGAGATATAGAACTGCTAAACCGAAAGCTTTTCAGGACGCCATGCTTGGTGTCCCTCCTGCGTCAGGCTCCACGTCGAAAAGGTCGGTACTTCCGTTCCAAGAGGCTTTATACTCCCCCAGATGGTGCTATCCACTCCATTCAAAGTCTCAACGCTTACTGACATCTAGGGGAAGGCGTATGCAGTGCATGTACCCCATAGCTTACAAGGGAATTTATAAACCGACCCTGGAACAGAGACCTCGATTTCAGAAATCTCACTTCTTGACAAGAAGTGAGCTGCAGAATGAGTTCTGTTTCACTCAGAGAAATAATTCAAAACGGTTTTAGAAACTAGAGAGTGTTTTCTATCCAATAGTAATAATAATATGCATATTGTACGAGCAAGAATTGAGTATGAGGCAGTTTAATTTGGAGACGATATTTTCCAAAGTGGAAACAGCACCCCCTAGATTGACAAAATTAAGGGAGCATGCGAGCACACTGGTTCGGTTCGCCTAGCCAAGTTCGGCCAAACTGAAGGATGCTGACGCCTTAATAAAGGGCACGTTGACACTGGACTCACCATGTCCACCAGCTCCCCTAGTGGCCGTCCCTCCTCAGTGCTCTCCCTCTTAGTCCACACGTACCGYTGCCTCAACTTGATCTAAAACAACAAGGGGAGACACAGTCACAAATACAGGATGCCTGAAGGAGTAAAAATATGCTTAACAACTGTGTGCAATAGTATTTAAAATGACATCTCTGTTCCCCACACACACAATTATCAGTAAGGTTCCTAAGTCAAGCAATGAATTTCAAGCACAGATTCAACCAAAGGCCAGGGAGCTTTTCCTATGGTTCACAAAGGGCAACTATTGGTAGTTGGGTAAAAATACAAATAAGAAACAGACATTGAATATCCCTTTGAGTATGGTGGAGCTATTATTGATGCACCATCCAAAGTGTAAAATTAAACCCACTTCGCCACGATACAGGCGGCAATCCTAACGTAGTTTCCGGAGAGGCAGGAACCGCTCAGGGATTTCACCATGAGGCGAATCGTGATTTAAAAAAAGTTTGAGTTTAAAGGCTGTGATAGGAGATAACGGAGGATGGATCAACATTGTAGTTATTTCACAATACTAACATAATTGATAGAACGAAAAGAAGAAGGCCATCCTGTTTGCAATAAGGCACTAAAGTAATACTGGAAAAAATGTGGTATGATATTAACTTTTTGTCCTGAATACAAAGCGTTATGTTTGGGGTAAATCCAAAACAACAAACACATCACTGAGTATCATGTCATATTTTCAAGAATGGTGGTGGCTGCATCATGTTATGGGTATGCTCGTCATCGGCAAGGCCTCTGGAGTTTTTTAGGATAAAAAGAAACAGACACTGGGAAACAAACTAAGCCAAATATACACTGGAATTGCTTACCAAGATGACATTGAATGTTGGCCTAGTTATAGTGTTGACTTACAATCAGCTTGAAAATCTATGGCAATACTTGAAAATGGCTGTCTAGCAACGATCAACTTCACAGAGCTTGACAATAAAAAAATTAAAAAAGAATAGGCAAATATTGTACAATCCAGGTGTGCAAAGCTCTGAGACTTACCCAGAAAGACTCACAGCTGTAATTGCTACCAAAGGTGATTGACATGTATTATCTCAAATCAAAATATTACGGTTTTATTTTCCATTAATTAAAATGTTTTAATGTTTCTTCCACTTTGAGAACTTGTGTAGATCGTTGACAAAAAACAACAATTAAATAAATTTTAATCCTGCTTTGTAACAACAAAATGTGGAAAAAGTCAAAGTGTGTGAATACTTTCTGAAGGCCCTGTATCTTACTTCTAATGTTAGGATTAGGGTATGGTAAACTGATCCTAGATTTGTTCCTACAGGCGACACGTACAGTCCCAGTCAAAGGTCTGGACACACATACTCATTCCAGTAGGTGTATTTTCCACATTGCAGAATAATAGTGTAGACATGAAAACTATGTAATAACATATGGAATCATGTAGTAACCCAAAAMGTGTTAAACAAATCAGAAAATATTTTAGATTATTCAAAGTAGCCACCCTTTGCCTTGACAGCTTTGCACACTCTGTGTGTACAAACTTTTGACTGGCACTGTACCTGGCGCCCACTATCTATCTGAGGAGGAGGAGCTACCTTGGAGAGGAAGTGTTCATTGGTGGTTCTGAAGTTGCGCAGCCAGTTGGAGGCCTGTATTGGCTGGTCAAAGCGGGAGGTGTGGTAGGAGGAGGGCAACAACTCCTTACAGTTCTTCACCCACAGGTGGGCTATAGAGAGGAGATTATTATCACAATCATTATTATCATCATTATTTTGTGTGTCTGTGTGTATGCCATGTTGGGGTGTGTGTGTGTTACTCACCATCTGGTAAGTGTAATACTAGCCATCCCTGTTTGGAGCAGTAGTGGACAGTATGACAGAGAGACATGGTCTTCCCACTGCCCTTCACCCCATCTACACAACCAGTCAAGGTCAACACCAACATAATTCAACACAACACTGCGCTCATAGAGAGTACGGGGATGACTGTGTGTACAGTCGTGGCCAAAAGTTTTGAGAATGACAAATATTAATTTCCACAAAGTTGCTGCCTCAGTTTGTATGATGGCAATTTGCATATACTCCAGAATGTTATGAAGAGTGATCAAATGAATTGCAATTCATTGCAAAGTCCCTCTTTGCCATGCAAATGAACTGAATCCCCCAAAAAACATTTCCACTGCATTTCAGCCCTGCCACAAAAGGACCAGCTGACATGTTTGTGATTCTCTCGTTAACACAGGTGTGAGTGTTGACGAGGACAAGGCTGGAGATCACTCTGTCATGCTGATTGAGTTTGAATAACAGACTGGAAGCTTCAAAAAGAGGGTGGTGCTTGGAATCATTGTTCTTCTTCTGTCAACCATGCTTACCTGCAAGAAAACACGTGCTGTTATCATTGCTTTGCACAAAAAGGGCTTCACAGGCAAGGATATTGCTTAGTAAGATTGCACCTAAATCAACCATTTATCGGATCATCAAGAACTTCAAGGAGAGCGGTTCAATTGTTGTGAAGGCGGCTTCAGGGCGCCCAAGAAAGTCCAGCATGCACCAGGACCGTCTCCTAAAGTTGATTCAGCTGCGGGATCGGGGCACCACCAGTACAGAGCTTGCTCAGGAAATGGCAGCAGGCAGGTGTGAGTGCATCTGCACGCACAGTGAGGCGAAGACTTTTGGAGGATGGCCTGGTGTCAAGAAGGGCAGCAATGGATTTATTTTGTAAATGCGCTTTAATGATTTTATTTGTAAACCTCTATCTAAACGCCACTTCTCTTCAGAAAAAACATCATGGGCAGACTGATATTCTGCAAAAGGTACAGGGATTGGACTGCTGAGGACTGGGTAAAGTCATTTTCTCTGATGAATCCCCTTTCCGATTGCTTGGGACATACGGAAAAAAAGCTTGTCCGGAGAAGACAAGGTGAGCGCTACCATCAGTCCTGTGTCATGGCAACAGTAAAGCATCCTGAGACCATTCATGTGTGTGGGGTTGCTTCTCAGCCAAGGGAGTGTGCTCACTCACAATTTTGCCTAAGAACACAGCCATGAATAAAGAATGGTACCAACACATCCTCAGAGAGCAACTCTCCCAACCATCCAGGAACAGTTTGCCTTGCCACAAGGCAAAAGTGATAACTAAGTGGCTCGGGGAACAAAACATTGATATTTTGGGTCCATGGCCAGGAAACTCCCCAGACCTTAATCCCATTGAGAACTTGTGGTCAATCCTCAAGAGGCAGGTGGACAAACAAAAATCCACAAATTCTGACAAACTCCAAGCATTGATTATGCAAGAATGTGCTGCCATCAGTCAGGATGTAGCCTAGAAGTTAATTGACAGCATGCCAGGGTGGATTGCAGAGGTCTTGAAAAAGAAGGGTCAACATTACAAATATTGACTCTTTGCATTAACTTCTGGTAATTGTCAATAAAAGCCTTTGACACTTATGAAATGCTTGTAATTATACTTCAGTATTCCATAGTAACATCTGACAAAAATATCTAAAGACACTGAAGCAGCAAACTTYGTGGAAATTAATCTGTGTCATTCTGTTAATGGGATTTATCTGTTAATTGAATGATTAGAATATTCCACCCTGAAACCATATAATTGTATGGAATTGATTCAAAGGTATAAAATTATAATCACTAAATGTGTAGTTCTTAGTCAGAATTAGAGTATAACAATATATCTGTACAATATATCTGTACGATGTGTCTATAATAGTATCTTAAAACCAGACTGTCTGAGCAAGATATTCGGTGCCGACCTTGGCTGGGGCCACAGAGTACTTCCCAGGGTCTCCCTATCTTGAGGGAGGATGGGGAGTAAGTCTCACGGAGTCCCCTAATCTTTGTCGGCTGGGTAGCTGGACATTGTGTGCTAATGTTAGTGTGAATGTGTGTGCGTATGTTAGTGTGAATGTGTGTGCGTGAGAAGCCAGTATAAAATGAATGGTTTTGTACAACTAACCAGCGCACCCGTGAATAAACCTTATTGACTATTTTAGCTGGGCCTCTGTCTGTTTCATTTCAATCAGTATCTTACAAATCCTGATTAGCAGACTGAGTAGTTTAATTTAATTGGTTTATGAACATCGAGAACAGAATTCTCATGACACATTCTCAAAAATGTTGGCCAYGACTATATTAAATGTGTAAAGGTACATTGAGGTGTGATCAGGTGTATTAGGTAGGGTAGGATACAGAGTAGGTAGCGCAGGGTGGGCTTGCTGTAGTCGGCTCTCTTCAGGTGAGATATCAGCTCCAGAGCTGGCTGCCTCACCATCACACAGCCCTCGTTAAACGTCTTCAGCTGGACGAAGACCATCATATACGGTAACATACACATCAACATATCTTGGACACGGACAGGTTTAGATGTGTATACAGTATGATACTTGACATAGCATTTAGTCCAGGTTTAGATGTGTATACTGTATGATACCTGACATAGCATTTAGTCCAGGTTAAGGTGTGTATACTGTATGATACCTGACATAGCATTTAGTCCAGGTTTAGATGTGTATACTGTAGGCTACCTGACATAGTATTTAGTCCAGGTTTAGATGTGTCTACTGTATGCTACCTGATTTAGTATTTAGTCCTGCTTTAGGTGTGTCTACTGTAAACTAAAAAAGAAACGTCTTCTTACTGTCAACTGCGTTTCTTTTCAGCAAACTTAACATGTGTAAATATTTGTATGAACATAAGATTCAACAACTGAGACATAAACTGATGATACAGTATGATACAGTTGGAGTCAGAAGTTTACATACACCTTAACCAAATACATTTATACTCAGTTTTTCACAAATCCTGACATTTAATCCGAGTAAAAATTCCTTGTCTTAGGTCAGTTAGGATCACCACTTTATTTTAAGAATGTGAAATGTCAGAATAACAGTAGAGAGAATGATTTATTTCAGCTTTTATTTCTTTCATCACATTCCCAGTGGGTCAGAAGTTTACATACACTCAATTAGTAATTGGTAGCATTGCCTTTAAATTGTTAAACTTGGGTCAAACATTTCGGGTAGCCTTCCACAAGCTTCCCACAATAAATTGGGTGAATTTTGGCCCATTCCTCTTGACAGTGCTGGTGTAATTCAATCAGCTTTGTAGGCCTCCTTGCTCGCACACACTT
>NW_019948590.1:0-14757 GCF_002910315.2 Salvelinus sp. IW2-2015
GATATTAAGGTTTGTAAGATAGACCAACCCAATAGTGGTTGTCTATTAGATAAATGTACTTGTACCAGCGATATGGCACTCGCTCTATAATTCTCTTAGGTGAGGTAACACTGTCTATCGCTGTTTGACCTTCCAAAAAACATTAATATCGGCGCTGTGTGCTAATATATCTTCCTGTTTAATATAGTGTGATAGGTCTTTAGCCTGCTTGTACTTTCTTCCGCTTCAGTTAGAGCTAGACATGTTGTTCTCACTAAATGAGGCTTTCACTTGTTAGGATAGACACTTGTGATTCTCAGAGAAACTTAGAAATATAATCCAATCCCCTGTTCTTTTGCAACACTGGATGTCAGCGTCCTATGACCCGTCCTTTTTGCCTGTCGTATCCTTTCCCCAGCAACCATTCGCAATTCTGCGTCATATACCTTTGTTTTTCAATCTCCACAGTACACTAAAGGCCTTTATATCCCCCGTGGATTGTATGTTAAAAAACCTGTGAGTTGGACTCAATTAGCGCTGTGAACAATGGAGGCTGGTGTGTCGGTGCCACAGTTGATAGTGTGTCCTCTGTGTCTATGCATACAAGTGTGAGGTGAGAGGGGGAGTTGCGCCACTGTTATTTGACTCAGTGTTTGAGTGCTCACATGGGCCTCACGGATTGGAGCGTACGAAATGTCTCCGGGCCCCATGTCTGAGTTCAAAGGGATGTATTGCTGAAGGAGAGAGACTGGAGGGCTGCAAGTGAGATCCAGATCACAAATGAGCATACCTCACCAACTACCCTGCAACGAGGATTCTGAGCATATGGACCAACCTTTCCGATTACCACTAGACTATTATCAGGGTATCAGTGGTCATCGTAGTACTTTATTTCCCCCCTCTGTGGGAGCCTGCTGATATGATTTAACAATCACTGATAAAAAAAAAAAAAAAAGTGCCCCGTAAAATATGCTATCAAGCAAATACCCTAATTTAAGACAATTAGTAGATAGAACATGTGATGGAAATTTGAATTGGTCAATCAGAATCTCATGCTTCACTTATTGCACTGGCTTGAGGTTATGATGGCTACAGTCCCAGAGCCTTGCGTCTCATTAGAACCTACACAGATAATTATAGTAAAAACGTAAAACTCGGGAACAAACTACAAATTAGCTCATGCACTATGTTATGGCGATATATTCATTCCCAATTAAGGCTGCGTTACATAAATACGGACTAAATCGCAAATTCGTTTTCTCGCAACAGCCCAATAGGTGTTAGCAGAGTTCCAAATCTCATCACAGAATCATTTGAGGCTAATTATAGCACTTTTCAACTACTTAGCATAGGGTTAGCTAATAAGCTTAAACTGTTTTACCTGACGCTTAGTCTTTAACCTACCAATCTCCTAAACTATAAACCCCTAGCCATATAGCTGAAGATTAGAGCGCACTAGCTAGCACCTCAGTGAGAGTTATCTATTAACATGTGATAGCTATAGGGTTGTGAGACTAATGACCAAGCCGAGCGTAGTGTCAAAAGCTGTGTCATCAAGGCAAAGCGGCGTGGCTAAGCTATATTAATATACTCGTATATATTCCATTGATATTTTTGGTTTTATAACACTTTTTTTTATTGATTGCGTGCATGATTCCATGTGTGTTGAGTTTATTCTATCAGTTTATATAGGATTGTCCATTCACTAATGTATGTACTACAATGCTAGAAAATTATTAAAAGACAAATTTAGAGCGACTGAAAACCTTCTGGTGTGACTATGTATTTGTACGAACACATTTCGCCACTGATATATACTAGAATAATCGTTCCAAATAGTACTATTGGCATACGCATATAATGTTTCCTGAGTAGCTTGGATGGAACATCCACAAAATTTAATACGCCACCGGTATATATCAATATCGAGTACCTAAAATGAGTAGACATCTGAAATTCTATTTTTATCAGAATATATATTGTGAAATTATCGAATACCAGGTGTACGCTCATAATATTATCACAGAGATGGCTTAAACCGTGAGAGTGGTTGATTTGTAACTAAGCAGACCAATTGGTGTTCGATCAAATGGCATCTATTGGGTCCTAGCGCAAAGATCCACTATCCCACTGTCCGTTCAACTGCTTCTCTAAGTGGGGGGACCACATCCTGAACAGCCCTGATATTTAGTGGACTGTGCAGCCATTCTAACAGTTTTAGGTGTCGTGCTTTCGTGTTAATCTCCCTGTGCGAGCTTTTAGTGGAGCACATCTTGGGTGATGCCTTGGGTGCTGACGAAGGTAGCGTGAGGTGTAGAAGAAATGCGAAAAGCAAAATAGAGTAGTGTGGTATTTATGAGCTCTCGGCTAGTGATGATGATTTCTTTTTGATATAGATGGTCCAGTTGTCAGAGAGAGACCTTTGGTCCAGTCTATAGTTGCTGATTTAGCTACTGGCATGCATGAGAGATGAAATGCTGGCTGATCTCTCTCCATAGCTAGTTGTGAGTGAGCGCATGTGTGCCAGGGGAACATGATTCTAGATGTGTGCTTGTACATTCTTTGGAGAGGGGCATATACGCTCCGAGTGCGTTGGTTGCGATGCTGCTTTTCTTCAGTGTTCCCTCCCCTCAATTTGACTAGCGACTCTCATGGAGTGGTGCTCTCTCCACAAGACCCGAGAGAAGAGGACGACATGGAGGGAGGAAAAAGATGTTGAAAGAGACGAGTGCCTCACTGTCCCTTCACACCACCTGACTAATATATTTATTTTGTGGATGAGTGGCGCTGCCTATACATCTTGAGAATTACACATGTGTTACTTGTGTGTACAAAGTCTGCAGTTTTTCTCTTTCTCTTGTGGTACTTGTTCTTATAATTCTTCTTAAAACCTGGAAATGCCTAGATATAACTCAAACACAATATTGTATCAAAGGCACAACCCTGGTCATATAATCGCCATGAGCTAGTCTTATACATGTGAAAAAAGTGCATATATATTAAGCCAGCGCGCGCCCAGCCCCTCACCAAGAAAGGAAATATTGAGTATACATCACCAGGCTCTTCCTCACTTCTATGTCCTGGCAACACATTAACACACACAACATAATCACACACCTAGAAGATATAGGTGTCTGTCTTCTTTAAGCCAAAGAAACATATCACCCTCTATTTTCTCTCTCTCTTTGTAAATACCATGAGATTGACAAACCAGAAACAGAAGGACTGAGGGTCGCGAGACCACGCATACAATCGGTTGGATATTCCCCTATACTAAATAACCCCCCAAACTCCCACTTACTATTTCTACCTCCTTTGTCCCCACAACAAACGAATTGGTGACAACGTCCGCCAATAAAAGGAAAGGTGAACCCAAGACTCTGGAGTAGAGCGCACAAAAAGACAGAGAAGAGACCAACAAAACGCACCAAAACAACTTAAATATGTCATGAAGAAATATACTCGGAACAGCACAAACATGACACGCTAGTGTGCTAAGAATTGTGTAGCTTTGCTCGCGCGATTGACGCGGTTATACGCTTCAGGTAATTTGGTGTCTCTTAGTTAGAACGGGGAGCTGTGCCGTTTGCCGGGTCACGGCCTCGGTAAACAGGTTATTCCTTAATGGATGCGCCCATTTGGCGCCTAGAGTGTATGGTGCTATTCTCTGTCCATGCCCGGGCAATGGTGTATCTTTCCAGGACTGCCAGATTGTGATCTCCTTGTGTCTGGGTGTGAGGCGTCACAGCCAAACACAGCCCCCAAATGACTTACATTCGAAAAACGTCTATAGACACTCTCCAGAAGGGAATAGAGTCTTCTCCCTTTGCTTTTCCTTTCATGTAACCGTAGTGTTAGCAATTGCTGAAAACTGGTCCAAAATAGTCCTATGCAGAGGGATATGTTTTGCTCCGATGTTCTAGGTTGGTGATATTATGTGAATCTTTAAGGAATTCCCTTTAATAGTTTTCTCTCTGATAATATATACTAGTCTCCAATTACACCCCCTATCAGACTCCATCCGTACACCATAGACGTTCTCCGAGTGACCTTGGTTTCAGCAACAGTGTTCTGAGGCGATGCTTGTTGAACTATATAGGCCTAAGTTTACCTACCTCTCCCATGCCGTATGTGCAATCACCATGTCTTCTACTTGGTTATATACTCAGTGAGTCTTCCATCCTCTTCTGCCTCATTCTGATCTAGCGATTGCCGTTAATACACGCTGCGTGGAGCCCTATAACTCCAATACAAATGATAAGTCTCCTTTGGATCTCATGCTATTGGCATCCTCCATTAGAAGCCCATGACCAAGTATCCTCTGCCTAATATGTTTATAGGGTTTTCAAACGTGAGCAACCCTTTGTCTGTTTTATGAAGTGTGGTCTGGAGTACTATTTTCCTTTCTCCTCCTGCCACGCCTCTTCCTTCTCGCTCCTCCTCTGAGCTATCTTCCTCCCATCTATATGTCCATTTCCATCCTCGAGTTTCCATACTCCTGTACACCTCCTCTCCATGTCCCTCTCTCTTAACTGTTTTTCCTCTCTTACATCATGCGTATATATAAGGTACGCACTTCTTTGCCTGCGTTGTCAAAGGCTTACTATCAGGGGACCATGTGCGCTGACTCATCTCCTCTTCCGGTGGCCGCGGGAGCACCCACCTAGTACCTCTTTCGAGGTGACAGTGGTTCTCTCATAGCGGCGAGTCTCCCTATTCCCATTTTTTCATTCTTTCCCTCCCTCCGCATCCTGCTTTATCGTACACTCACACGCCATCCGGTTCTGGTGCGCGTGGGTGTAGGGGGTTCCAGTCTCCGATGCACAGGCGCCTACGCCACAGGGCGAATTATAGCGTGAGCGAGAGTGAAAGCGTTGAGCTGTAACTTACACACAACTCAGGCCACATCACACCTTATTCTGCAACCAGACACTACACACCAACCAAAAGACGACACATCGACACACTGCTATAGCGACTCCATAAACCTATTCCCCATGCTAAGTAGAGCTTATTATGCTCCAACACGGTTATTGGCATCGGAAGCTTTTGTAGTTTGTGGAGTAGTGGTATGATCTAATCATGGGGTACATCCAGAGTTAAGGGGGGGGTACTAGGGCCCTGGCCTTTATCTCAGACAGGCGGGCTTTAAAGTTAATCAAAAGGATGTGCGCCTTTTCATTGTTTACAAGGGCGCGGGTGGTTTGGTGGAGTGGTTTTGCTGTTTGGTTAGAACAGACGATAGGGAGTGGGTTTAGCAATATGTAAAAAAACGGTAGTTTTAAGTTCTTGTTTCTGACTTCCGCATGTAACCACAAGATAAAGTCTCGATAATAGAAAAAGAGAGAATAGGTATTAGGACTTTAACTAATGATCGAATGAGGTCTTCTCTGATTTAAATATGTCCAAGAGTCTGCCCAAAGCATTTATGGTACCAAATTAAGCGCCAACCACGACCGGTATCTAGAAACAGACCATGTTTGTGTTAACTCTAAGGGAGTATACTGCGAACGAATCCTAAAACGCACAGAGTCAATTATCTGTGCCTACATACCGTCTCAAGGCCCTTGCGCCTTGTGTCCCGCCTCTAACATCAATGCCGTTTCTCGCGCGTGTGTAAGATCTGGAGCACTCTCGCGCGCACCAGTCATATGTAAATGTACCTTCTGCACTGTGCGCACGTGCGAGCAGTTGTTAGTCACCCATATCCAGACCAAAGGACCAAATTTCCTACTCTCCGGTTCCCTGTGCTTATAATCTCTCCGCTCCACTCGTTTTGCACTAAATTTACCTTCATTTATTTTGAAAAACTCTGTATTATCTTCTCTATCTTTTATGATAGCAACACAAATTATGAGCTTTCTTCTATTCCCAATCTCCTCCTTGTTCCCTGTCCCCTCGTCGAATGCATTTAAAGGAGTGGGCCCACGTTCAACATTGCATATGAGATAGATACGAATTGGTACCGACGGCTCTTTTAGAGTTCGAGATTATCAGGTCACGCCCATATATAAACATTAGGGTCGTGAATATACAAAGACATGATAGACTCTCTAGCTAACGATGTCGTCCCCGACATGCTGTTTTGAAGGTAGCAGGGGCTCAATAGCGTTTTGAGTGTCTACGCCTCATGCGGACTTTTGGCAGAACATTCAGGGTGGGATCGGTCTGCCAATAACTGTGCAACCAAAAGTTGTAATCTATTTGATCTCGTGAACCATTTTGTTTTAAGTGTGAGTGTGTAAGCAAGCAATGCCGCTGTATCACGTTACTAGATGGTGGATATCTGTAAAAACGTATCAGGATCCACTTGCCTGGTCCGTGAGTTTTTTATGGAGTGGGCGGGGAGTCGTAACATTCGTCTCTGTACCTCTTTGTGTCAGCGAGGTTCTCTGAGCTCTGGTCTTCAATGTAGTGCCATAATTCTTTCCCAATTTCTTTATATACTTTAACAATTATTACCCTGTTACTTCGTTTATTACAATAATTTTATGGTGATTATGCCTTCACAAACGGCGGTATCAGTATATTGATATATGGAACAATCTAGTCACGAATTTTTCTTGACAGATGATTATTATTATAGACCCAAACGACCCGAACTACCTGGACTTCGGCGAGTAGATTACCTCTTTTGCTTTACGTTCACAACATCAAAGCCCAAAAACTTTTAGAACTCGTTAGTAATGCTAACCGTTAGTTGCCTTTCGTCGGAGCGCTATCTCTCGTTGGTTTTGATACAAGGCTTTTCTAAAACTTTTGATTCAAGTTTCGCATTAGAGCTTGTCTGGTTGCCACTTTTGGCTTTAGTGGGTTGCAGACCTCCTGCGGGCCTTTTCAAAACAAAGGCGTGCTAGCAGTATCAGTAACATATAATGCGTCTAGGAAGATAACGAACACTGTTGGACAAGCAATTACATGAATTAGAACTCTCTTAAGAACTCAATATGATGTAATATATTAGCGATTTTGTGTCGCCGCTCATCCCCTAAACACAGCCGAGATAGGGTGAGAACCCTTTATTATGCTATAATAATAAGCGTTTCAATATACTATTTATTGATAGACGAGACATAGAGCTCCTTTGCTGCTATAAAGATATAAAAAACCGTGCTCGAGCTGGTTCCGCAACACCAAGATTCAATTAGTAAAATAGGTGAGAATCGCTTCATGTAAGCAATATATACGGATGACGGCGTTAACCTATTCCACAACTTTATATAACAAATATGTTATGCACCAAGTCACCTGACTCGTTTTTCCGAGTCTTTGTGCTCATTATTTAAAGTTAATTGCATCTATTTTTAATTTATATGCTTGTCTTATGCACGTGTTCTGAGCTTTTGTAGGTTGATCGGACCAATGTTATATCTCCGGTGTTATGTCCAATTTAGCAATGTCAAAAACACATCTCCCATATAATCCAGTAATTTGGAAGAGCAAAAAACAATCCTCTATGTGGCCAAGTTTTAACAATGAGGGTGGCATAATTGTGTGTCCCTCAGTGGAATATCCACAACAAAAATAGGCAAAAAACACCAAGGGGATGGAATTGATCTGTTTTGCGGGGCAAAACGCACTTTGTTTATAGTCCATAGTTTTTTGTGCTATCATTGACAAAACAAAAGCTGTTGACACATCACCGACAGCGTATTGTCAACGAACTTACATTTATATCTCTAGCCTATAACCAATGATTAAAAACGAGCTGTTTAAAATGAAGTATGGGTTTAAGGTCCATGCGGTCCTCACCTACAACCTGCACCATGGCAGTTTTCGCAGAAGATAACCAAGCAAAGCGATTCAACTCATAGAATCTAGCGGGGGTCAACCCAAAGTGACTGTAATGCCCATGTAAACGTCCTCCATATAGTTCCATTTAATATTTTGCCAGATCATGATTGTGTACCCGTATATAGACGGCCTACGTTGTCATATGGCCTGTGCGTGGCTCTTCCCTTTTTCTCCAGAGACACCCAAAAAAAAAATAAGTGAATATTAACGAAAGGCCAGTGAGTAACTTTTGGGCAGTTGACCCATGGATAGGGAGAGCTGTCGTGATCATGGCAGTTGGGATATAAATATAACAAAAGCCTAATTAACATTTATCTACATATGAGTCGTGCAGTTTTCTTATAAAATATATTGCAAGGCACATAGGATCATCCATGTGGAGCGCTGCAAAGACGGCTTGAATACCCAACAATTGCAATGCCTACCATGCTCCATTCCCATATTTGTGCCTCTCGAAAGTAAGGCCTAAATTTATTAACATTAGCAATTATTAAAATGCATAGGTAGACTAAAGAACTCATCCTAGGAGAAGAATTCGGTTGAGATAGCCGAGCGAGGCACATGAGCTTGTCAATTGCTAGAACATTGGTAGGCTATTTGGCAGCGTACCCACTTCCCTGCTCTATGATATTCTTTATGATTTTGGGTGCAGGTGTTCTTTTGACCCTCTCCTAGCGCTCTCGAATTCATGTCAGACATGACTTATATCCGGGTATTATCCCGACCTCCCTATAACTGTTATAAGGCGCACCACCTCATGGACTCAATGAGGTAGGAATACAGCGAGTTTAAGAATGTTCAAATACAGTTGTTCCGCGGTAAGTAGAAGGTGTAGTTTTAGCCACACATGCCAATGACTAACTATGGTCCTATGTGGGCGTCTAGCCCAAATACTTCATATTGCAGTCTTTGTTTAGGGACAAAAATAGGCCCTACAAATTTTTTATGGGCATGTATCTCCACAATTATATGACCAATAGCATTATTGGCACTGTCATTGCCTCTTTAATGTCCTAAGTACAAATAAGGGACAATATTTTCTCTGCGCTATTGCTATGGGGCGTTGGACAGTATTGGGTGCATTAATTAAGACACCGATCAACCACTCTATAGTTTTTTAAGTTGGTTGAGGATCGGCCTTAGCTATCTTGCATGATAGAAACCACAAGACATGTGTCTTTCTCCCAAAGACTGAGGTTGGGAAAATAGTTAGGTAGACGACAAGAGAGGATGTCGCCATTTTCAGTTATTGAAGACTTGGCGGTGATATCATGCATTAAATTACGCGTCTTGTCACAGTATACCTTTTCATATCAAACCACACCCTGCACAACAGAGCGTATTGCTAATTAATGTGTCCCTGCTCCGGGAAAAGTGAGGGTATGCCAAGAAGTTTATGTCCATGACTAGTGTGCCTCTAATTACAGTTTCAACACTCCAATCTTCACGCTTATCAATTTTTCAAAGTCCAGATGTTTGTCAAGTGGCCCGAATTTATCCATGTAAATCCGTCGGTATATTAATATACTTTAGAAATTCATAATAAGTCCTTATGCTAGGGCAATATGCCTGTGTAAAACTTTGGTCAAGAGTCCAAGACTATGGGTATAATTATGACCAGTACATTGGTAATAGAGCTACTTTCCTGATCCTTGAAAAAAAAAATATGTGCCTGGTCCACGGAGCAGTAAGAAATGCGTTCGAGGTTGCGTAGGGAGAACTCAAATTTTTCATAGTGGCCACAGGAGAGAGGGTCCATTCCTCCTTGAGACAAGGAAGAGCTTGGAGTGTGGAAATATCCGACCGATAAATCGTTTGCGAGTGGGATGACTTGTCCTTGTTTGTTCAGGTTTTGTAGGGCCCATTTGCTCGCTAATCACATACGCGTCTTTTTTATAGACATGTCAGCACGTCTAAGTGAGCAACTCCCACCACCAACAGAAGACTGAAAGGAAGCTCTATGGGTTTTGCAATACATTGTGAAGTGGGGAATTGTATAGGTAGGTTCCAAGTATTGGTCTGATATGAAGCTTTGGACCTAGGTTGGGCGCCACTCATCGGCATCGTTAACGTCAAACACATAGATTATACCCACTGCTTCTGGATACTAGATTAGTTTTAAGCACTCTAGCCCTCGGACTTGGAAACTTCCCTGTATTGTGAGGTACCTCACATTAATTGCTAGGTCGCCCTAGCCGCTAATCCCTAGAACCAATGTCAGCTGCCAAACACTTAATTCGGAATAAATACAATTGTAAGTGTGACTCTTTGGGGGGTGCCGAGTCGATTAAATATTTGCTCCCCACATGTCGTGGATCATAGTGTAGAAGAAACAAAAGAGGACCTTCATTAATTGCCGAATCTCGCCCACAAACGATTGCAAGCGTGAGTCATCTTCCTGGTGGTCCTTGACGTGTTTTTGAAGTACTTGGGTATGATGCTTCTATGATACGGAGATGTTAGGTCTACTCCTCTATCAGGGGCCGATTATTGTATATCCAGATCAATCTTTTCCTCTCGCTTCATTGGTGCCATCTTATTTTGTGAAGGTGCAGGCGCGAATCCCTCCTGCAGCAAAGCCACCCCCACAACATGATTGCTGCCACCCCACCGTGGCTTCCACGGTTTGGGGATGGTGTTCTTCGCTTTGCAAAAGTGGCATCCCGCCTTTTTTTCCTTCACAAAAACCATAACTAGTAGGTTAATCATTATGGCGCCAAACGGGTTCCTATTGTGTTTGAGTTAATCACTCATGATCCCCTATAGGGGACATTATTCTCAGAGTCTCAAATAACCAATTTCTTTGTACCCCATGTTGCATGGGCAAACCCGTAGTTCTCGGCTTTTATAATGGCGGGTTTGTCGAGGATCAGTGCAGATTTGTCGTGCTATTCAGGTCCTTGCTTGAAGCCGGGGCCCATTTCTAAATCTGGATCCCTATCCTAAGTCATTTGTCTTAAGGTTATTAGGATTCCTCATACTTTTACTTGTTTTGTGACCACTGTATGACCCCTGTTACCTGCTAATAGTGGTCGAGTAGATATACCCTATCCCAAAAACGTCCTCTCCATCTATATGTCAGCCAATTGCTAAACGACAGTGATTTTTGTCTCTCAGAGCCTAAACAAATGTAGTAGTACATATCGAGTAATCGTAACAATGGATGAAACGTGTTCTCACATGATTTACATCTCTCATAACGTACATAATGAATAGGTCGACGGGGCATGGCTTTCCCTACAATTTCTCTAAGCCATATATGATGATTCGGATGTCATTGAAGTAGGAACATACCTAGAATATACCTATATACGAGCAGAAAACAATGTGACTTCTTTATGATTACCTGTACAGGTTAAACCTCAGTGATGAACATTACCAAGGCCCCCCTATCACACATTGTGCTTACAGAGTACAAGGTATGTATCACTTCATGAGCTCCTGACCAACATCCTTTCATGCCACAAAACGACAAGGCGGGTGTCAAGTATCACATTAACTAAATTCCCCAAGACTCGATGATGGTTTACTCCGCAGGCGGCGTGCTCATACTTATCTTAGCTAAATCTTTCTTACGCTAAATAAAGCCTTATGGGTAGCAAGGGTCGCGAATAGGGATCCACTCAACTACCAATACGTAGCCGCACATGCAGTACCAGCTGATGAGGCCTGTTTTGAGTGAGCTAATGGCCTCTGGACCTCCTATACCTGCTCTCCCTCTTCCTCTTTCCCTTATTGTCTGTCTGCCTCTGTCTTGCCCTATCCTCTCCCCCCCCCCCCTCCCCAAATACAGCCCCCAATCTCCCCCCCAACTACTACCCCCACCCCTACACCTCTGCTTTTTACGATCTAATGACGTCACCTCTGCCAAGGCTGCTCTTTTTCTCTGGTGCGCCGAACATCTAAACAGCTGATTCAGGGAAAGTCACAGGGTGTTCTGGAAACCTGACCTTCTGCTAAGACAAAACACAGAGAGGAGCTGGCTCTAGCTGGCYAGCTAACAGGATGGAGGTYACGGGGATGTTAACGTGGAAACAATAACATGGCCTTGCTCGGGTTTGGAAAACCAAACCTCATCTATTAGCTGTACTTTCAGAGACCCAATACAGGGGTGTTCATTTGAAGGCCATATCTAGTCTAAACCATTAGTAATTTTGAGGTAATTAGTGAAAATTACCATTTTGTGGTAATTCATGTTTTCTAAAATTAAGTGCTACCATATCATCTTTGTACAAGATAGCAACATAACAGAGTTGTGGGCTAGAGCAGTGCACTCCGCCATTGTAATCTTTCCTCACAATTACAGTGCTTAAGTTCTTATTACCCTCAATCGGTYCTAGTGTTGAATTATACACCTCAGGCTTATCTGGTTAAACCTTTGGCAGCTATCTAGCTCCATAAAAAATGATCAATCTTCTGTTATGAAATGGTGGCAATTTTGTACTGTCATTCAGTATGATGTATTTTACAGTTGGGGTTAAATATAGTAATTTGTTTAATTTGCTTACTATATTTAGGAAAGCATTTCAAGCCCTATTCCACCACTTCTGTTGAAATGGGGAAAACATGTTTACATGTGTACGTGTGCCCTCATTTGAATATTTCTGGCAGTATAAATAAGCATTACTAGGTATTGTTTATGGCCCTCGTGATAAATAATATTGTGTATGTCTTTTTAGGCTGAAATCTTCATTTTGACATTACAATTACAGTTCTTTTGAGAAAGTAAAGTTGGCATGCTGCCGTTTTTTAAAATGGTAGTTTCTACTTTTATGCTTGACTTTGGCAAAAAGAGTAAAAGCTTCTTCCTGAAAGGCAGGACTATGCTTCGTGAATATGGATAGGACAGACAAGACAGTGGCCTTGATRTTTTCCAGCGCCCTTATTAAGATGCAGGTGCCTAACACCCTCAGTTAGAATGACAACATACACATTTTACTTCAAGGCAAATTGCGTTTTTGTATTTGTGGAGCATACCATGTACGTGTTATATGTAAAATAAACCTTACTGTATGTATTAAAGCAGTGAATGAGGTTTTATTAGCTTAGGAAGAAACAATCAAATACTTGGAAGTAAGGACTCCATAAAATTGGAAATTTCTCCTGATTGTAAATGACGTACCTCTGAAAGTGGAACTTATATGCATGTATTTGAGTTGTAGAGATGACCCAATTTTGGCAATCTATACATACTGCTGCACAGAAAATATTTTGATGTACAGTTTGATGTAATCCCGTGTCTCGATCTTCTTAATGGAAATGTGAGAGAAAGTGTTTGACTATCACATACTATGCCAAAAAATGTATTCTCCTACTGCGGGCTTTAACTCCTCTCCTACATTTAAAATGTGGATTGACTTTCTTCCTTGTGAAAAGCTCACCTATGACCTCTAACAGAAAGCCCAGGTTCAATGGTCTCCATTACTCAACTATATTTCAAACTGGACAGAATGAATGGGGTGACTAAGGAAGTGTATGTATACATGTAAGGTGCTGTGAAACTAATTTGCTGGTTGTCTCCGCTAAAACTGGAAATATTTAATGCAATTACTCAGTGCTGCTGCTGTAAAAAAAAAAAAAAATTGGATTGTCTGCCATATCAGTGACTGTGGATTGTGTTATGTTTGTTTTATTTTTTTCAAAACATTTTTTCCCCCATTTTTTAAACAATCTATCCAATAGGCCCTTATGTTACAAAATATGGGCGATAGACAATGAGTTAATGTAATTCAACAATACACTTGAATTTGAGCAAGAGTGAATTCAGTATGGATAAATGTTTAACCATGTTTGATTGTTCTTAAATGATTTTTTTTTTTTTTTTTTTAATACACTGCTCAAAAAAATAAAGGGAACACTAAAATAACACATCCAAGATCTGAATGAATGAAATATTCTTATTAAATACTTTTTTCTTCTACAATAGTTGAATGTGCTGACAAAAAATCACCACAAAAATTATCAATGCAAATCAAAATTTATCCAACCATGGAAGGCTCTGGATTTGGAGTCACACTTCAAAATTAAAGTGCGAGAAACCACACATACGGCTGATCCAACGTTGACATGTAATGTCCTAAAAACAAGTCAAAATGAGCTCGAGTAGTGTGTGTGGCACTCCACGGCCTAGATGACCTCCCTACAACGCCTGGGCCATGCCTCCGTGACTTGCAGGTGGCGGATGTCTCCTGAGGGATCTCCTCCCAGACCTGGACTAAAGGCCAATCCGCCCACAAACTCCTAGGACAGCTCTGTGTGTGGCTTGGTGCGATGGAGCGAAGACATTGACTGTCCCAGATGTTGCTCAAAATGGATTCAGGTCTGCCGGGAATGGGCGGGCCAGTTCCATAGCCATCAATGCCTTCCTCTTGCACGAACTGACTGACACACTCCCAGACACATAGAGTCTAGCATTGTCCTTGCATTAAGGAGGACACCCAGGGCCAACCGCCACCCAGCATATGTCGTTTCACAAGGGGTATCTGAGGTTCTCCATCTCGGTACCTAATGCCCATGTCCAGGGCTTACCTCTGCGAGGCACAGTAGAGGGCTGGTGCGGCCCCCCAAAGAAAAACTGCCACCCCCACACCATGGACGTGACCCACCGCCAAAACCGGTCATGCTCGGAGGATGTGGCAGCAGCAGAACGCTTCTCCACGCAGTCTCCAGACTCGGTACACGCTATCTGTCACTGTGCTCAGTAGTGAACCTCGCTGGCATCTCGTAAGAGCCACAAGGGACGCCGCAGTGGCGAATTTGCCAAATCTTGGGGCTGTTCTCTTGGAAAAAATGTCTCCTCCGTGCACCAAAGGCGGAGGATAGCGCGGTCCTGCCTGCTAGGTTGTTGCCCTCCTCCACGTCTCCCACTGATGTACCTAGGCCTTGTATCCTGGTGAGCGCTCTCGCATGCTCTCGACACTACGGATGACACGACACAGCAAACCTGACCTTGCCACAGCTCGCATTGATGCTTATCTCTCTCTT
>NW_019948591.1:0-14753 GCF_002910315.2 Salvelinus sp. IW2-2015
GAATGTTTTAGTCTCATGCTGTATGGATTGGGCTAACGACAGTCGTGAATACAAACCAATCAACAGAAACGGGGAATGTTTTAGTCTCATGCTGTATGGATTGGGCTACAGCGAACAGTGTGAATACAAACCAAATCAAACAGAACGGGGGAATGTTTTAGTCTCATTGCTGTATGGATTGGGCTACAGCGAACAGTGTGAATATCAAACCAAATCAACAGAACGGGGAATGTTTTCAGTCCTCATGCTGTATGGATTGGGCTACAGCGAACAGTGTGAATTACAAACCAAACAACAGAACGGGGGAATTTTTTTCTCATGCTGTATGGATTTGCGGGCTACAGCGAACCACGTGTGAATACAAAACCAAATCACAGAACGGGGGAATGTTTTAGTCTCATGACTGTATGGATGGCTAACAGCGAACAGTGTGAATACAAACCAATCAAACAGAACGGGGAGAATGCTTTAGTTCTCATGCTGTATGGATTGGGCTACAGCGAACACTGTGAAATACAAACCAAATCAAACAGAACGGGGGAATGTTTTGTTTCTTCATGCTGTATGGATTGGGCCTACAGGAACAGTGTGATACAAACCAAAATCAAAGAACGGGGGAATGTTTTCTCTGCATGCTTTAATGGATTTGGGCTACAGCGACAGTGGGGTGATACAAACCAAATCACACAGAAACGGGGGAATGGTTTTCTTCTCATGCTGTATGGAATGGGGTACAGCGAACCAGTGTGAATACAAACCAAATCAACAGAACGGGGGAATCTGTTAGGTCTCATGCTGTATGGATTGGGCTACAGCGAACAGGGTGAATACAAACCAAATCAACAGAACGGGGGAATTGTTCGTCTCATGCTGTATGGATGGGCTACAGCGAACAGTGTGAATACAAACCAAATCAACAGAACGGGGAATGTTTTAGTCTCATGCTGTATGGATTGGGCTACAGCGAACAGTGTGAAAACAAACCAAATCAACAGAACGGGGGGAAAAAAATGTTTTAGTCTCCATGCGTGGATGGATTGGGCATACAGCGACAGTGTGATAACAAACCAAATTCAACAGAACGGGGAATGTTTTTAGTCTCATGCTTATGATGGTACAGCGAACAGATGTGAATACAAACCAAATCAACAGACGGGAATGTTTTCTTCTCATGCTGTATGAGGATTGGGCTACACGAACAGTGTGAAATACAAACCCAAATCAACAGAACGGGGAATGTTTTTCTTCTCATGCTGTAGTGGATTGGGCTACAGCGAACAGTGTGAATACAAACCAAATCAACAGAACGGGGGAATGTTTTTCTTCTCATTGCTTATGATTGGGCTACATCGAACAGTGTGAATAACAAACCAAATCAAACAGAACGAGGGAATGCTTTAGGGTCTCATGCTGTATGGATTGGCTACAGCGAACAGTGGTGAAACAAACCAAAATCAACCAGAACGGGGAAATGTTTTTAGAGTCTCATGCTGTATGGATTGGGCTACAGCGAACAGTGTGAATACCAAACACAAATCAACAGACGAGGGAATGTTTTCTTCTCCATGCTGTATGGATTGGGCTACAGCGAACCAGTGTGAATACAAAACAAATCAACAGAGGAACGGGGAATTTTAGTCTCTCTGTATGTTGGCTACAGCGAACAGTGTGAAGATACAAACCAAATCAAGCAGAACGAGGGAAATGTTTTCTTCTCAGCTGTATGGCTGCGGCACACGAACAGTGTGAATACACAACCAAAATCAACAGAACGGGGAATGTTTTAGTCCTCATGCTTGTTATGGATTGGCTACATGCGAACAGTGTGAAAACAAACCAAATCAACAGAACGAGGTGAATTTTTAGTCTCATTGCTGTTTGG
Source organism: Salvelinus sp. IW2-2015 (assembly GCF_002910315.2). NCBI lineage: Eukaryota > Metazoa > Chordata > Actinopteri > Salmoniformes > Salmonidae > Salvelinus > Salvelinus sp. IW2-2015. Next base: position 1,883 of record NW_019948591.1, read on the forward strand.
ATCTGGGCTACCATGCGAACAGTGTGAATTACAAACCAAATCAACAGAACGGGGGAAGTTTAGTCTCATGCTGTAGATTGGGGCTACAGAACAGTGTGATACCAAACCAATCAACAGAACGGGGGAAATGTTTATCTCATGCTTATGATTGGCTTACAGCGAACAGTGTGAATACAAACCAAATCACAGAACGGGGAAGTTTTAGTCTTCATGCTGTTTGGATTGGGCTACAGCGAACAGTTGTGAATACAACCAAATCAACAGAACGAGAGGAATGTTTAGTCCATGCTGTATCGATTGGGCTACAGCGAACAGTGAACTGAAGCTCTACACCTAAACCGTCATCACTTCAAAGGAATAGGAAGAATACGGGGAGGGCCTAGGCTTCTAACAAAATATACTCGCAATGGATGAACTACATGCCGTACTCTCGGCTTTTATAATGATGAATGGCAGAGGTGGAGAATCCAATCCAAGGATGAGAGGCAAGAAAATGACGATAAATAAGACGATGCTGATTGAAATAACATTTTGAAAATCATTCACAGCATAGCTGGGCTGATGAGCATTCCTGTTGCATGGAAACCAATAGAATAGTTGCAAAAATTCCCAACCCTCGCCAAACTGGCACTTCATGCAAGGCTAAAGGCAATCGCTGAAGTAGTTGAAAGCTTCAAAATAGTATTTGCAATCCAGTCTGGTTGAGTCTCATGCACCTCCAGATGGCCATATATATAATTCATCTTGAATATAGACCTAGTTTTGACGTGCGATGATTTTAGAGTCAGATGCATTCGATAACTGTCTGAGATACGGTCTACTGAAATCTCTGGATGCGCGTCTGTAGCACTTGCTACACATTTCAATCGGAAGAGCTAGCTAGAACACAAAAATGGCTGGAAAATATTGGTTAAGTCAACACTGCAAGAGGATCGCCAAAGGCTGGCGGGTGCATATACAGCTGCCTGTCGAGGGCGTGGACCTATCCGAATTAGAGTATGAGCCTGTTAGAGACATGGCATGCCGGGAGAAAGAACACTCAATAGCGGCGCCATGGCTGAATCTTACGGCCTCGGACGTCATGCTAGCTTCATGAGTAACCAGACTGGAGGGATGATCCGGGCATCAACTAAACGCCTAACGGTGCACACAACCACCAAAATAGCTTGACACAAACCTCTCTCCCTCATCACTGCACAGAGCGGATGGCAATCCAACTTCCAAGCTCTGCACTGCCACGTCAACAGTAATTGATTCGACGTTGTTCTTAACAGACCCAGGAGTACAACTTCTCTCCGTTAACCACAGCACCACTAGAGGCTTTCCTGGACTGTCAATGTGTGGATCGTTTATAGTGGATGAAACCGAAGCCGCTGGAGGACCTAATTGCCGGTAAACAGTACTGCTCATTTCCCCACTCCGCGGTTAATGTGATTCACTTAAGTAGCTCTCTGTACCTGGGAAGGTACATCCATCTGTAGTAGCGCAACACTAGGGCTCACTGGCCAATCCCTGAAAAACACTCAGGTTCAGCCTGCTATATATAAGCAGTAGTCAAACCCGTTTGCTGAAATTGTTGCCCGTAGAACGCGAAGTTCGCAAAGTTGAGAGCACTTTCACGAGAGTGCGGAAACACAACATCCGGTCTCAACACAAGAATGGAGCATATCACGGCCTATTAAACATAGCTCTCAGAAATGGCCTGTCTCCATCTTGCTACACGCTCAGCGTTCAGCAGCAGCCAAGTCCCCAAAGCGCATCACTAAACTAACGGGACCCTGGACTACAAACAACTGCCCTCATGCCAACAGGATCTCCGTGACCTTCCTGGCAGCTCCAGCCCCCAGAAAGGGCTAGGCAACATACCTCGCTTGATCTCTAACACTCGGCTCTCCCACTCAGGGGTGCGTGCTTAGTCCCCTCCTGTACCTCCTTTGTTCACCCACGACTGCGTGGCCAAGCACGGACTGCAGCACCGATCATTAAGTTTCTGACACAACAGTGTAGCCTGATCACCACAACAACAACGAGACAACCTATAAGGGAGAAGGCCAGAGACCTTGCCTCTCCCTCAATGAGCAACGACAACAGAGACCCTGATCGTGCGGAGACATATAGAACATTTAATTATCATGGTCCAAACACACAAAGGACAGTTGTACGAGCCGACAACAACACACCTTTTTCCCCCTCAGAGACTGAAAGATTCCGGCATTGGGTCTCCAGAACCCTTAAAAAGTTATTACAGCCTGCACCAGTGGGCCAAATCGTCTGACCCACGTTTGCAATCACCGCCTGGCCTATGGCAACTCGTCTCGGCATCTGACCGAAGGCGCGTACAGAGTGTGTATATATACGGCTCAGGTACCATTACCGGCCGGCCAAGCTCTGCCTACCATCCAGGACCTATCTACTAGCGGTGTCAGAGGCAGCCCAAACAATTGTTCTATAGGATCCAGTCCCCACCCAAATTCTCTCTGCTACCACGACGGCAAGCTTCCGGTACCAGAGTGCCAAGTCTAGGGAAAAAAGGTCCTTAACACAACTATCTACCCCCAAGCCATAAGGACGGGCTCTTCATCAACATGACCACCCACAGACTAGTTTTAACATTTGACTACAATCACCCCCCCTTTGGCTTTACCAATTGCTGCTACTGGCGTTAGTATCTACTTCCCGCCATTAGTCCATTTACAAATGACCTTGACTAACCTGACCCCTGCATATTACTCAGACCGGTTCCCCCGTATATAATCTCCTATGTGTCCTCATGTCACATTTCTTCCTCTACTTTTAGATTATTTATTTTTATTTTTCAGTTTTACTTTAGTTATATAACTATTATTTCTTTGTAACACTGCCATCCGTCCTCGGTTCAAAGCCTCTCTATAAGATAAGTGTTCACGGTAAGTCCCTACACCGTTGTATTCGGCGCATGTAACACAAATAAAATGTATATTTGAATCCTTGCACCCCTAGTTGTATTGTAAATTTATTTTGAATCCAGCGTGAGGGCTCCTTCAATTCAGAGGGGAGACAAGGTTGTTGTGTTCGAGCTCCAGTGGTAGGAATATTGATCGGTGACTGTCGGCTCAATGTGTCAGACAATGTTTCAGGTTTGAGGGTGTGGCAGCTGCAGATGCTTATTCTCGTTGAGCATGAGACCCATCTGCTCTGTCCATCACACGTCTGTCACTTCTGTGGTGAGCAAAATTCCAAATTGAGTCAAGTCTTCCTCATCGAGCTAACCACATCGATTCTGTCACCGACCCCACCCCCTCGCCCAATCGTACAGGGAGTTAACTATCCCCGCTGCGCCTCACACAAAGGACAGCTTGAAATGCGCCAAAGTAAGCCCCATTAGAATTTTGATTACAATGTCAAGTGTAGGCTTCTACGTTGTCTGGACGAATAGCCGTGAAAACAAAAATCCTGCTCAGAGTGTTTCCACTCCTAAGCCCCTAACAACACGAATAGATGCAGGCACTAGCGTATACGTGCCACAGTGTTAACCACGGAAACATTTCTCTCCCTCACATATTCTGATGCACTTATTGGGTTGACAGTGGCTGACCCACATTCACTCCCCCCCGCGAGCCTAGGTCCGATACCGCCCCCAGCCATTATCTGTGCTCCCACCTCAGACCCATGGGTCTTCGTACCGCTTCTCCCCCAATCCACCCAACACACCTACTTCATCTTACTCCAATCCACAGCCATACAGCAGGTCTCCCCCCCAGCCCCACGTATCCATGACCTTCTCACCTCATCAATAAACCATGTTGGAAAAGGTGAGGCCGAAGCGCTGTAGTGCGTCACTCAAAATAACACCGCTGTTTCCATATTGCGATCTGTTCCACCAGCTCCCCCTCACATAGAAACTATGCTACTGCGTGGTCTGTCCACTTCCTCACTCCTTTCGGCAAATTCACAAATAGCACGCCGCAACCCTACCTTGCATTCACGGTCTCACAATCTCTGTAGCACCTATGCTGTTCGCGCCGCACCGATATTTGTTATATCGCAAGGGCTACTCTAGCCCCTTCCCCCCATCTCATTAAAAAATCATATGGACGTTCGTATGATAGTCCCTTCCACCAACAGACGAATAACTTAGAGTGAGCGTGGCCACGACTCCCCCCCCAAGGCTGTACACCTGCAAGACCCTCCTTTACCCTTGCCACAATAATGAGCTGAACTCCTCATAAGCGTGCTCCGCTTGCTCCATTGTTCCCACACCCGCCTACAGGGAGGGCGGTTTAGTGTGTATGGCTCCCTTCGCGTCCCCTCTCCAGCAAATCACTCGTGAAGCTGGAATGCTAGCCCAGTTATCCCGCCCGACTTGATAGGGACTAGAACTATTGATGTCAAACACCTATCCTCTCGCCCCACCAGCATGTATGGTAGTGGCTACTCTCACGCACCCCATAACCCCTACTGAACACCCAAATAGAGCAGCCCACTAAACTATAAGTATCCGTCTTTCACCACAGGCTCAAGGGAGCATACCAGTGCTGCGCCCACACCATCGTCTCTCTCCCGCCCCACGAGAGCGAGTAGAAGTGGTGCTACAAGTAGCCCCCAGATCGGAGCGCACTCACACATTGATATTCTACTGATGTCATATAGATAGTCAACCCCTCTAGGCTCTCTCCACGTCAAAGTGGTATAGACTGTGTAGGCGCTCGCTGCCCCCCCAGGAGTAGAAATCCCTAATTAGTCTCATCTTCCACATGAATCAAACAAGATTAATGAACTACTAGTATATCCCACGGTGAGCTCTATACACCCTGTCCGATTAAGGCTGTCTCGTGTCTGCGCTGTCGTGCTTATCTTTCTCAAGAACAGGAAACTCAACGTGGTCAGCTATATTGAACTAACAGACATTGATTACAAGTAGCAGTCTCAGTGGGTATGCGCCTAATCTGAAGTTCTGGCGCGAATCTCAGGTTTTACTACTATAGCCACAGGCGATTACTAGTGCAACGAAAGAATCGTCCCTCAGGCGAGCTCATTACAAGACCGACCACAAGCCTCCTCCTCCACCCCTGACCTCACTCTCACTGGCCATCTGGCTCCCACAACTTGTCTTTCCATTAGGTACTTCAGGTGGATCTAACCGGCAAGAGGAATTCCAGTTGGTGGACCCAAATAAACACGCAAAACCCTTGGAAAAAGGATGGGAGACCACCTGATATCTAGACATATACCTAGTCTATCCATGACAGTCCTGGCCTGCCTCCCAAATCAAGCATGCTGTGGAGAGATCTAGTCAACTACAAGCTCTACGTGAAGTGGTGACATGTGTGGGCGACACGTCTTGCCGAGTTTTCTGCTTTCTCGCGTTTTTGTTCCTATATGTATCTTCTTCCTGCCTATTGAACCGCGGGCCTAAATCAGAACAATGTAGGGATGTCGTAGATGGGACGGGAAATCGCTTCGTTTTTGTCTTTTAGCCTTCATTCTCACTGCAGCAGAGTAAGAGGTGACGAAGGAGAGAGTAGAGACACGAAATTGCGCGCTACAGTGAGAGATTTACGAGAGAAGCGATGAGAAAATTTATGCAGAGGGGGTACAGAAAGATGCATGATACAATGTTATTGTCAAGATATCACTGACTGTGCCAGTCACATCTGGCGGCTCCTTCTTCGTTGGTGTTGGTCTTGCGAGTTGTGAGGAAGCCAGCCCGGTCCCCCTTTCTTTCCCCCACCGTCTCGAACCAAGTACCTCTCCCTCTAGTCACTCGTCATTGAGTAGCTGGCTTCACCGGTTGGTGTGCAGCGCAGTTGTTTACTCAGAGCAGTTGGTTCGCCTCACTACCGAGCCGCAGGGTTGTGAGGTCTCTTCATTTCCCTCCGACCGGAGGAGGTGGGGGGGACCAGGATGATGAGAGGTAGTCTGGGATGACCTTCTCACTATTTTGCAAAAGTCCCTCTGTGCTGAATCAAGTAGTGAGTCTAGCACCCTCCAAGCATTTGAATAGACTGATAGGCTGATGGATCACCATCACATCAAGTATAACGTAAATGTTCAAGAATACACAACAGAATGGCACCCGCTATACCTCAGTAACGGTAAATAGACCCATTTGCAGTTTCAAAAGAGTTATTGTAAAGTGTATTTTTTTTGATACCTCCTTCGGTGTAGTCAGGGACAGACACAGAAACAGGAACACAGACAACAGATTACAGTTGAAATGACTATAACGACAAACCCAATCACAAAGAAAATGCATCACACCATAAATGCAACAAATAGAGCAAATAACTTCTGGCGCTAATGTGCGGATAGTTTAATTTCTTTATATACGCCTTCACACATGAGGATGGTTATTATCCTCCATTTCCTCCCCCTCCTCTATGCCAGACTCATTCATTGTATCGCTTCTTCCCAGGCCGGACACACACTGGCTCTCGCCCTTTCCCTCCTCCTTTGGTATGTTCTAGTCCTTCTCCGTAGTACAAGCCTATAGTCGGGTGCTGACACGTGCAGTTCAGTGCGGTAGGATTATACTGTCGCCGCTCACGCACTATTGAAGGTTGCTGCCGAGCAAGAGGCCATTACCAGTGGGGCAGCGGTGCCCTGTTTGTGTACTCACAGGAGCATGGGCTTTGGGGGGAGAAGCCCAAGCCCATCACTGAGTTTATAGAAAGAGAAACCAGCGTTCATCTTAATTAGACTGCGCCCACACCCCCCACGCTCACTGATTTTGTCCATTGGAACATGATTTCCCTCACATCTGAAGCGTAGAACCTACCTACGACTAGTACCTAGAGCCATAATATCTTAGCAGGAATTAAGGGATACATGGCTTCAAAAACGACCGAAAAATATGACCGTGTGCAAGGCAGGACCTGCTTCACAGGAAGTCAGGAGGGACTCCAGCCACGGCTGAAATCACAATCTTAACCACCTAATGTGGTTTCCGTTAACCTTGGCCAAAGTGTAATGATGTTTGGGTGGATTAGGCCSCCCCTCACCACCCCTCTCTCCAGCTCAGTGATGCGCAGTGCTTTTGAGAGGTAAGCTAATCAATCTCACACCTGGCCAATGGAACTCCCCTCCTGCTGATTCCCAGAACCGCCRACCTCCRTTTTGTTTCCGCTGGGGCTTATCACAAAGGCCTTTCATTGAAGCTCAGTTACCTTGGGATGAGGGGGTCTTTGGTAWACTGCCTAGGGACTGAATCCACCATGATGTGTCTAAGGAGGTTTACCACATGACCTTTACCTCGGCGCACASTTACATGGGTGTTAATAGGCTTTCACTGAGCGGACTCTCTGAAACTCCTCCATTTTGTGTCTGCCAAGGCCCATTATCAGCCGATGGTACCATGCCCAGATACAACTACACTTGGGTCAAGACTACTTCACCTCGCAGAAAGACACTCAAAAGTTTGTTAATGAGGTGTTTCGCTCAAGAAAGGATCCAAGTCAGGAGGGAAAAGAACCTAAATGTCAGCTGTATTGTGCCAATTAGAGAGAGAGAGACAGACAACGAGACACACACAGAGAGAGAGAGAGAGAGAGAGACAGAGACAGAGAGAGACAGAGAGAGAGAGAGAGACAGAGAGAGAGAGAGAGAGAGAGAGAGAGAGGACACAGACCTATCGTCTCCCGTTCTACATGAGCGTGAAACCCCTCAGGAGGAAGGAGAGGAGGAAAGAAAGAAGACTGACAGATAGTGAGGCAGACAGAGATTTGAGGAGGAAGATGAGGAAAAGAAAGAGGGGAAGAGAGGACAGCCTCTATCCATCTAAATCTCAAACTATAAATATCTGTGTAGAGATTCTATCCCCTAGAGCGGACACATCGAGCCCATGTGACCCAAGGACGCATCTAATGTCACCTTGTGTGAGTACACAGCGTCCCAGTAACCATGGCAATGGAACAACAACAAAAAAAGGGTCTGGGAGCGAGAGATGGAGAGATGGAACGAAAAGACCCCAAATCACGTCTTTTTTTTTTTTTTTTAGAGGGCCATAAAACGATTCCACAAGGCCCGGGAATCGATAGGCGGCATTGATCCGCAGGAACCACACAATATTTTACCATGCGATGGGTCTAATGCATTTTGTATGACTCCAGCTACTGAGCCACTGCATTGTCCTACTGCCAGATGTCGTGCTAAATGCGTATACTATGACTCTGATCAGTTGCCTGATTTTTGTTAGGAGGCCCACCATGTTCTCCCTAGCTGGCCTGTGCCAGTAGCCAAAGACACACCTTGGAATTGGCTTCCTTCATATAGTAGTCCTTACAACTCGCACGGTCCGCCAGTCCTGTGTGGATGTGTGGCCGTATGGGAGCCGTTCCAAGCGGCCCTAGTCCCTGTGTGGGTGTCCGTTGGGGAGTCAGTCTGGGCGTATGGGGAGGTTCCAAGGCCATCCTGTTTGTGATGGCATGGGCAGTCGGCGTCGCTGATGGGCCAGATGGGGTTCAGGCCAGTCACTGTGTGTGTCGCGCCGTATGCGAGGATGGTTCCAGGCCAGTCCTGTGTGTGTCGGCGCGTGATGCGGGAGTTCCAGGGCAGGTCCTGTGTTTGTTGGCGTATGGGGGGTCCAGGGCCGCCCTGTGGTGTGTGGGCCGTATGGGGAGGTTCCAGGGCCAGCCCTGTGTGTGTGCGTCTGATGGGGAGCGTTCCACGGGCAGATGCGATGACCAGTGCCAGATGAACTGTGACAACCGCTTCGCAAGCCCCTCTCCTCTTCTCCTCTTCTGCACACCCACGCACCCCTCCCCCCCACTCTCTCTTTCCCTTTTCTGGTTGCTGGACTTGCTCCTCAACCATGGGAATGACATGTGCTTGATTGACAGGCTGGTGGAACCAATGGTGACTGGCCACAGTGAAAACGTGACTTCATGTTAAGGGTACCAACTCCTTTTTTAGGCTTTGCTCCCTCCCTCTTCTCCTCTCTCTCCCTCTGGGCGCCTCTCTGTTCTCTTTTCACTCACACACTCGTCATTCCCTCTTACTTTCATAATCCCTTTCCCATCTGTCTCCTTCCTCTCTCCTCCTCTCCTCTGGTGTGGCAGTGGTGTATTTTCAAGTGCCAAGTTATTTTGAGCAGGCCGGGTTGGAGTCAGCTCTTTTCCCCTCCCTCTTCTCTCTCCAGCCAGCCTCTGCATGCAGTAGCAGGCAGCAGGACAAGCCTGGAGAAAACGCATCAAGTAGAGGGGGGAGATGTCAGAACAGCTCATGAGTCACTGTTATACCCACTCCTTCCCTGTGTGTGTAATGGGGGGGTTAACGTATAGCATAAGAGATGAGAAAACCGTCCGTCTTTATGGTAATGGGAACATACACAGGAAGTGTCTCATCCTTAGTGGAATGTATAGGTTCTGATCATTTCTATAGCTAGTGTGTATGTCTCATATCATATGACGGACAGAATAGCTTCCTTTTCATCTCTACAGCTAAACTGTGTGTGTCATGCTTCTGCGTACAGTATCAAAGTGCCTGGTGTTATTTTGCAGTCTGTTGTGTTTTGTATTTAGTGAAGGATGTTATATTCTGTACCTCTTCCCCTCTTTGGTTTGCTCTGCTCATGCCCTCACCCTCTTGCTCTCTCGCCATCTATCTCACTCCCTCATGCCTTCATACCCCCCTTCCTCCCTCATTCCTCACTAGGTTCTTCATTTCTGTTGTGCCTGTGCCTCCAGCGTGGCGCATTGACCCTGTCATCGGGGTCGTCACGCTCTACGTCCCCGTGATTACATCTCACACCCATTGGCGTTTGACACTTTTCGCTCCTACGACCGGCTTGTGAGCCAACCGCTCTAGGGGCGTCCTATGCCTCGGTGTCTATTGAGCTGGTGTAATTATGTATGTTTGACGGCCCCCATCAGCACATTTTACCCCACACCAGCAGCTCTTATGTCATCGCCTACGATAAGAGTAGGCAGAGGAGATGATATGAAATAATGATGTTTGTTCTCAGTGAGACTGACAGTGAGTTAGCGGGGAGTGTGTTAGCTAGCTACGTCAATGGTGGTCAACCTGCGTAGCACTGTGTGATGTGGTAGTACGGAAAAACATACGCAGACACAAGAGAAACGGTGGAAAGCTGCTGTGACTTTTAACTAAAAACATCTCTACTTAGGATATACGTCACATGATGATCTTTCCAGAAACAGAAAAGGAGCACTCGGCTGTTTAAAGAGTTTATTTAAAAAAAAATTATAAAATGTCTGTGTTGAAGATCGTAGAGGATGGGGATGTTGTAGTGAAGTGGTGTGGAAGAGATGGATGACTGCAGCCTGGGTACCAGTCTCTTCAGTTCAATATCCACTTTCTATAGTCCATGTCATGTGCCAAACATACTGCCTTCTGCTATCTTCAAATATACACATTCTATCATTAACGAGTTCCAGCAAACCCAGGAGTTGGGGGTGTGTGTGTGTGTTAAGCACAGTGTTTGTTGACATGGGGGGTGTGTTTTTGTTTTGTTTTGATGCACCTAGCGCCATGTATGTCTTGATTAGCTCTCAGGCCCTGTGTACTACACTCTTTCCGTCCTTCAGTCCGCTCGCGCTCTGCACACCCCTCTACACGTACTCTACCCACAACAGTTTAATGTTCATTTATTTAGGGAGGTCTTTACACATTCAGTCAGTCTTAAATGCAGGTCGTTTCTCCTAAAGGCCCCCAATTACAGTTTCCATCTTCAATGTTCTCTCTCTCTCCAAGCTGCACCGTGCGCACACTAACACCTCGGCTGGTGGTCTGCACACACAAACACACAAAAATGCCACTCCACGCACAGCACCTTGCAAAAGTTTTCAGGACCCTGGATTTCTCTTCAGTTTGGTTTACAAAGCTGGGATTGAATGTTATTGTAATTCTTTTGTTTATCATTTTTTAAATAAAATTTAATACACAGAGTTTAACTAATATATATACTTGTTGTTGCATAAATATTATCACCCCCTTTGTTTTAGGCAAGGCTAAATGAGTAGAGGAGTACGATGTGGCTTTCCATTGAAACTTTATTAAACTAAGCAAGTCAGTTAAGAAACAATTCTTATTTACAATTGGCGGCCTAGGAACAGTGGGTTAACTGCATGTTCAGGGGCAGAAAGACAGATTTTTTACCTTGCCAGCTCGGGGATTCGTCCGCAAGCCCTACGGTTACTGGCCCAACGCTCTAACCACTAGGCTACAGCCTTGCCCCAAAACCGGGACTGTGTGAAATAATGGGTTGATTTTTGAACCCTTCTTCTGCACCCCCCCCCCCTTGCCACCCCCCCCACCCCCGCCCCCACGTACCATTCAAAAGTTTTTAGAACACCTACCAATTCAAGGGTTTTTCTATTATTTATTACTATTTTAACATTGTGAAATCAATACGTGAAGACATCAAACTATGAAGATTACACATGGAACATCTGCGTACCAAAAAGTGTAAGCAATTTAATATACTTTAAAACCCTTTGCCTTGATGACGCTTTGCCACAATCTTGGACATTCTCTCAAACAGCTTCACTGGAACCTGGAATCACACTAAATCTGCTTGAAATCTATGCAGGACTTGAAAATTGCTGTTAGCTTGATCCCGCAGTATCTTGACGACCCTTGATATTTTTGAAAAATATATCGGGCAAATATCTGCACAGTCCAGGTGTGCAAAAACTATTTACAGACTCTACACAAGAGACTTACAGCTGTACGCAATTGGCAAAGGTGTTTCTAACATGTATTGACTCATTAAGCTGATACTTATGCGATGAACCAATATTAATTCTTTTTTTGAATCTTAAAAAAATACATTCCTTTTTGACAGAGTATTTTGTGTAATTGTTGGCAAAAAAATGACCAATCAATTTGAAACCCACTTTGTAACAATAAAATGTGAAGAAATCCATGGGGTCGGAATACTTTAACAAGGCACTGTCACACACACACACACACACACACATCCCACACTCTCCCCCATACCAAGCACATTTCCACACCACATGACCCCCATCCTCGGGGTCAGTAGGTCGTGACCCCTCCCCTTGTTTTTTCATTCCCTACAGCTACGCAGCTCTTTACAAGCCAGCGTCATGTTTTTGTGCTAGTCATACATTTAAGTCTCAACCAGGGGTCATTTATAGTGAAAGGAATTTCCCACAATAGAGTATAAGTCCCAGAGGGAATTCTGTTGATATTAGTGTCACGTTGGGACTAAGTGCACTCGTCATCAAATAGGACTTTCTCTACAACCTTCAGTTGTAGCATTGGATATAATGGTGGGGTAAGGACGGGGGACCTGACTCCGAGACACTTTCACGTTGAGCTAGCTAGCCCATTCTATATGATTTCCTCTTGTGTTCAATCAGTGAAATTATGGATATAACTTGTTTTGGCGCTGCAAAATTACAGGAACTTTTCAAAGAATATCCCTTGTTTTCCAATGGTAGGAGGGAATAAGAAGGAACTCCAGATTCCAGAAATCCTCTTACCAGGATTTCGGGAAACCAGGGAATTTATTGTATTTACAGTATCCGTACAGTTATATCTGTCTCAATCTCTGAAATGGCTTCCTGTCCTTGTCGTCTTTCAATATTGTCACTGTTAATGAAGGGAATGACGGCTTAAATGGGTATTAGAACACACCCTGTTTCTCTCTTGCCCTGCGTCATTTATCACAGATCGATGCCATCCTTTTGAGGCCTTAAAAGTTAGCTTGAGTGTGTATTGTACAGACATGCTACCTACCATGAATCATGAATGGGCCTACAGGAACTGTGAAATGGGCAGAGCAATCTTTTTTCAGCATTTTCTATCATGCGCTGTAAAGGTGGAAAGTAGGATGAGTCTGACGTTAGACATTGCCATTGTTGACAGTAGAACAGTATTATTAGTTTATATGGCCAGTTTATGTGAA
>NW_019948592.1:0-5160 GCF_002910315.2 Salvelinus sp. IW2-2015
GAGAATTAACCGTTCTCCTCTGTAGGAAGGACAGGACATTAAAGAACCAGACCTCCACTACCGTTCTCCGCTCATATCTTAGGGTTAGAAATAGAAACTGTAGAGTGGTTGGGGCGGGACCCCACCGGGGAGTTAATTAAGCCTGGGTATGTTTGGAAAAACCCGGCACACCCAGTGTGCCATTAATAGACAGCTGCAGATATGACGAATGAACGGCCAACCCAGTGTTATATAATAAAACTCAGCTGCATCATACAATTATACATATGACAGACCAACACAACACACACAACACACCCAGTTCAATTAATAAAACAGCTGCAGATATGACATTGACGTCACACCCAGTGCTAAATTAACAAATACTGCAAGTCGCAGTCTACCATTATTGCGGCAAAAACAGGGGGCACAAACTACAAAACACACACAAGTGCCTCACCACAAACAAACACACACACACACACATACACAACACACCACACACACACACAACATCACACACACAACCACACACACACACACACACACACCTGAACACACACAAACACACACACACAGTGACTTACTCACAGGTAGTTTGGTGACGTTGGTGACCTCTGGGAAAGATCGCCTGAGGCCGGATGGAGGGCAGAGAAGAGCCTGGCAAGAGGTCAGCACGTTTTGCCACCCTGTTCAGCGAGAGCACGACAGAGGTTAAAGTTTCAGGAGTCAACTCACTCCTCAGAGAGGTTACACACACGCTAGTGAGACTAGAGGGGGTAACTCGTGACGTTGATTGTAGTGAATAGAGGGGGGAACTAGTGACTGTCTGAATTGTAAGTGAGACTAAGAGGGGGTAACACTCGTGACTGTCTGCATGTATGGACTAGAGGGTACTCGTGACTGTCGGGTGATTGTAGTGAGACTAGAGGGGGTAATAGACTGTCTGATGTTAGTGAGACTAGAGGAGTAACTTCGTGACTGTCTGATTGTAGTGAACTAGAGGGGGTAACTATGACTGTCTGATTGTATGAGCTAGAGGGTAACTCGTGACTGTCTGACTTGTAGTGAGAACTAAAGGGGGGTAACTAGTGACTTGTCTTCGATTGTAGAAGTGAGACTAGAGGGGGTAACTACGTGTGTCTGATTGTGTGAGACTAAGAGGGATTTACTCGTGACTGTCTGATTGTATTGTGAGACTAGAGGGGTAATCGTGACTGTCCTGATTGTAGTTGAGACAGACGGGGAACAGTGACGTCTGATTGTAGTGAGACTAAGGGGTAACTAGTGACTGTCTGATGTAGTGAGAACTAGAGGGGTTAACTCGTGATTCTGTTGAGACTGGCTAATCGTCTGTTAGTGAGACTAAGAGGGGTAATCAATGACCTGTCTTTCGTAGTTGAGACTAGAGGGGGAAACTTAGTGACTGTCTATCTAGTGAGAACTAGAGGGGCTACGTGGTTCTAAAGTGACTGGGGGTACGTGATTTTCTAGTGAGACTAAGAGGGGGAAACTAGTTGACTGTCTGATTTAGTGAGACTGAGGGGGTAACTAGTGCCTGTCTGATTCCTAGTGAAACTAGAGGGGAACTATGAGCCTGTCTGATTGTAGTGGAACTAGAGGGAGGTAACTAGTGCTTGTCTGATTGCTGTATGTGAAACTAGAGGGGGTAACTATTTACCGGAGGAGGAGAGACAGCAGTAGTAGGGTTACTGAATTCCTGCTAAATTCCTGGGAGTACATCTCTCTACATACAGAGTTATAGGAGAATACTATATATCTATCATACTACTGGGTACATCTCTCCTACAGAGTATAGGAGAATACTATATATATATATACTACTAGGTACATCTCTCCTGCAGAGTATAGGAAATACTATATATATATCATACTACTGGGTACATCTCTCTACAGAGTATAGGAGAATACTATATATCAACTACTGGGTACATCTCTCCTACAGAGTATAGAGATAATATATAATCTATCATACGTACGGGTACAATCTCTCCTACAGAGTATAGAGGATACTATATATAATATCTACTGGGTACATCTCCCTACAGAGTAGGAGAAATATATATATATCATACTACTGGGTACATCTCTCCTACAGAGTATAGGAGATACTATATATTATCATATACTGGGTACATCTCTCCTACAGAGTATAGGAGAATACTATATACATACTACTGGTACATCTCTCCTACAGAGTAGAGAGAATACTATTATATATCATACTACTGGGAATCTCTCCTACAGAGTATAAGAGAATACTATATATTATCATACTACTGGGTACATCTTCCTACAGAGTATAGGAGAATACTATATATCATACTACTGGGACATCTCTCTACAGAGTATAGGAGAATACTATATACATCTATATACTACTGGGTACATCTCTCCTACAGAGTATAGGAGGATACTATAACAGTGGGGAGAACAAGTATTTGATACATCTGACGGAATTTTCATGTTTCCTACTTACAAAGATGTAGATGGTCTGTCATTTTATCAATAGGTACACTTCAACTGTGAGAGACGGAATTAAAAACAAAAATCCAGAAAATCACATTGTATGATTTTTAAATAATTAATTTGCAGTTTATTGCATGACATAAGTATTTGATCCCTACCAACCAGTAAGAATGTCCGGTCTCACAGACCTGTTTAGTTTTTCTTAGAGCCCTCCTGTTCTCCACTATACCTGTATTAACTGCACCGGTTTAACCGTTACCTGTATAAAAGACACCATGCCACACACTACAATCAAACAGATTCAACCTCTCCACAATGGCAAGACCGAAGAGCTGTGTAAGACATCAGGATAAAAATTGTAGACCTGCACAAGGCGTGGATGGGTACAGGACAATAGGCAGGCAGCTGGGTGATAAGGCAACACACTGTTGGCGCAATTATTAGAAAATGGAAGAAGTCAGATACGGTCAATCACCCTCGGGCTGGGTCCAATGCAAGATTTCACCTCGTGGGGCATTCAATATCATGAGGAAGGTGAGGGATCCCCAGAACTACACGCAGGACCTGGTCAATGACCTGAAGAGCTGGGACCACATCTCAAGAAAACCATTGAAACACTTTCGCCGTCATGATTAAATCCTGCACGCACGCAAGTCCCCCTGCTTTAAGCCAGTGCATTCCAGGCCCGTCGGAAGTTTGCCAATGACCATCTGGATGATCCAGAGGAGGAATGGAGAAGGTCATGTGGTCTGATAGGACAAAAATAGAGCTTTTTTGGTCTAACCTCCAACTCGCCGTTGTTTGGAGGAGAAGAAGTATGAGTACGAACCCCAAGACACCATCCAACCGTGAAGCATGGATGTGGAAACATCATTCTTCTGGGGATGCTTTCTGCAAAGGGGACAGGACGACTGCACCGTATCTGAGGGAGGATGGATGGGACCATGTAATCGAGATCTGGCAACAAGCCTTCCTTCCCTCCAGTAGAGGCATTGAAGATGGGTCGTGGCTGGGTCTTCCAGCATGACAACGACACGAAGCACACAGCCATGCAACTATAGGAGTGGCTCCTAAGAAGCCATTCAAGTCCTGGAGTGGCCTAGCCAGTCCTCCAACCTAACCCAATAGGAAAATCTTTGGAGGAGCTGAAAGTCCGATTCCCAGCGACAGCCCCCGAACCTGAGGATTCTGGGAGAAGATCTGTAGGGGGTGGCCAAATCCCTCTGCACAGGTGTGCCAAAACTAGTCAAGAACTACAGAAACGTAATTGATCTATGTAATTGCAAAAACAAAGGTTTCTGTACCAAATAATTAAGTTCTGCTTTATTGATGTATGCAATACTTATGTCATGCAATAACAATGCAATTAATTACTTAAAATCATACATGTGATTTCTGGATCTTTTGTTTTAGAATTCCGTCTCTCAAGTTGAATGTACCTATGATAAAATAACAACCTCATACATGCTTTGTAAGTAGGAAAACCTGCCAAATCGGCAGTCTGTATCAAATACTTGTTCTCCCCACTGTAGATAAAATCATACTAGGACATCTCTCTACAGGTATAGGAGATACTATATATATATCATACTACTGGGGACATCTCTCCTACAGAGTATAGGAGAATACTATATATATATCATAATACTGGGTACATCTCTCCTACAGAGTATAGGAGAATACTATATATCATACTACTGGGTACATCTCTCCTACAGAGTACAGGAGAATACTATATATCACAATGTCAAACACGCCTATAAAACATTCCTGCCAGGTAAGCTGATAGTACATGAATCCAATAGGCCCGTCTTACCAAACGCCACGGAGGTGATATTAACGAAGAATTCCCCCTGAATACGTCCCTAAACCTCTCGTATCTATTTCCCCCCACACATTCACGCGGTCTGATGTCATGCACCTTCGCCACGAAGGCTGTGTGCCTAACGGCACCCTATAGAGTGTGACGCTTTCTAAACAGAGCCCGATGGGCCTAAACAGTAGTGCACTACAGTATATAGGGAACCATTTAGGATGCAGACACCCATCACTGACTGTGATGTCACCAGTAGAGACGGGATGTTTGATGTGGCGACTCTCAGGTGTCAGATTATGCTGTGGTATCAGCCGAGGAGACAAAGAGATGAATTACACTCTCTCTCTCTGTCTCTCTCTCTCTCTGTCTCTCTCTCTATGTCTCTCTATGTCTCTCTCTCTCTCAACACATGACAGAGAGAGCATACAGTCTCACACCTCCCAGCTTGGCAGCAAGACTGCTTATTGAGGTAGTATGTACATGTAGATGTGGTTAAAGGGACTATGCATATATGATGAACAGAGAGTGGCAGCAGCGTAAAAGAGCAGTAGACACTGATTTTGGGTCAGTTTAGTATTTCCCCCCACTAATGGATAAGGTTAGGATTGGCAGAGGGGAAGCTGATCCCAGATCTGTACTTTGGGGAAACTTGACACATTCAGGTGTTCATTGTTGGTGCATCGCTGCCGTGAGTTGAGGAGCAGTGCCATCTAGTGGTCATGGTTGACATTTACAACACAACCAAGCACTGGACAAAATCATGGCAACAATTGTTGTCTCTGACCCTCCCTCCCTCCCTCCCTCCCTCATACCTGGTCTATAACACTGATGGCATCTCTTATGTTGATTTTCTGATAGACTTCCCACAGCTCGCT
>NW_019948592.1:7843-14748 GCF_002910315.2 Salvelinus sp. IW2-2015
GTTGTGTGTGCGTGGGTGTGTGTGTGTGGTGTGTGTGTGTGTGTGTGTGGTGTGTGTGTGTGTTAGTTTGAGGGTGCTGCAGCTCATCTGTGAGTCCCTCCTGTCAGTCTGTCTCTGTTAGTGTCGAGGCGTAACGGCTGTTCCTGTCATGTGACAGTGACTGAGTGGTCATATGACACGCCGCTCTTTACGTATGAGCTTGACGTAGTTGAGCCGTCAGGGACGAAGACAGAAACATGATGATGAAATAACTGAATTGAAGTCGAACTACATTCATATGATGAAATTAAACTGAATCACTCACCCGTTCGTGTATCTCCTCGTTGATGGTGGGCTTGCGGTTGGTGGCACGAGGTACTTTGAGCCAGTTCACTAGAGGCTTGATGGTCAGACCCTGGAAGAGAGAGAGACAGAGACAGAGAGAGAGAGACAGAGAGAGAGAGAAGAGAGGAGGGGGTAAGAGAGGGAGAGAGAGAACAGAGAGAGAGAGAGAGAGAAGAGAGAGAGAGAAGAGGAGAGAGAGAGAGAGAGAGAGAGGAGAGACAGGGAGAGAGACAGAGAGAGAGTGACAGGGGGGGGGGGGGGGGGGGGTGAAAGAGGGAAGGAGCAAAGCAGGAGTTACAGGAGATTAGAGGAGAAATGTAAATCCCCCCATTCACACCCAGCTCATGGCGCCACGGGGATAAACACCGAGTGTGTACAGGAACACACCAGGCCCCTCCCCATGTTCTGATATCACTGAATCAATACACAGATAAATCACATCTTGATCCTGCATGTCAATATGATTATCAATGAAGGACAACAAACACTAGATATACAGTGTGTTGGATAAGGCAGAGCAAGGTCAGCCTGGGGCTAAGATCTCTTCAAGACTGTTGAGTCAACAGAAAAAACAAGCTCTGACTGGGTTTGATTTATTAGCGCTTGGCTGCAACAAAAGCCTGCACACATTACACAAAGGGGTGAGAGTAGATGTCATGTCTTCCCGGTATGGAGACCTTCTATATGATCATAGAATTACATACAGTATAGAATCCCTTTTCATTTAATAGGATCTATATGGGCATAATAGTGAAGATACGTCGTTTCACTATTAAAATGTATTAGTGTAACAGTATAACTTTAGTACGTCCCCTCGCCCCGACCCGGGCGCGAACCAGGGACCCTCTGCACACATCAACAACAGTCACCCACGAAGCGTCGTTACCCATCGCCCCACAAAAGCCGCGGCTCTTGCAGWGCAAGGGGCAACACTACTTCTAGGTTTCAGAGCAAGTGACGTAACTGATTGAAACGCTAGTAGCGCGTACCCGCTAACTAGCTAGCCATTTCACATCCGTTACATTAGCCTACATTTTTGTTGATGTGGCATGAACACAACCGGTCATGATGTTTTCATCTAATTGTCAAACATTTACTTCAAAAGGCTCATGTAAGCTACCTGCGCACGTTATTCAGGGACGGCTGAACGACAGGAGGGTGAGGGAATAGCTGTTACGCCTCATGTTTCTGCTTATCATTTMTGTCATTTTGGTGGAAGGATATTTGTTAGTCAACCTGTCTATAATTAGATACATGCAGCTTCTCTTCTGTCGTTAACCTGACGTTCCTCCAGAACACTCGATAAAACCCCGATCAGCAGAGTGATGTCATGAATCAATAGAACGATCGACGCATCATCGAGAATCTAGCGGACATCCGGTAAAGTTCTCTCGTTCATTTCTGCCTCTCTCTCACACACGGAGCGAGAACATTTGCGGACCAGGCGAGATTTCAGTTTGACCGGGTTTTAAAAGAAAATGAAAAGCTGTGAAAACGATCCATCATGTTTCTGACAGTATTTTAGTTTGTCTTGGACTCATATTTTATGGGGTTGAAAATTAAATACTGTTAGCTTTCATGCTGCTGAAAGAAATCGCCCGTTATTTAGGCTACACAAAAGGTCCTTAGGCGCACAATCTCATTCTCTCATGATGCTGAAAGAAAGAAATAATATTTATCCACTCCTGTTGCCGAGACAAAATTAACATTTGGTCTATAACTTTACTGCAAGGAACACCTAGTTCTGCAGGAGTTAATATTATAATAGACTACATGAGGCCTACAGTCAGTGTCCAGACTTCAGTTAATATTATAATAGTGGGCCTACAGTCAGTGTCCAGACTTCAGTTAATATTATAATAGACTACATGAGGCCTACAGTCAGTGTCCAGACTTCAGTTAATATTATAATAGACATATTTTAGTACTAAGAGATATTTTAATATAGTATATTTAATACTAGAGATATTTTATACTAGCATTATATAAGATTTTTAATACATAGATATTTTATACTAGAGATATTGTATTACTAGAGATATTTTATATCTAAGAATATTTTCACTACTAGAGATATTTAAATATACTATTTTCTGAATTGATACTTATATACTAGAGATATTTTAAACTAGAGATATTTATACTAAGTATTTATACTAGAGAATTTTTTACTAGAGATAATTTTAATACTAGAGATATTTTAGTATAAGATATTTTATACTAGAGATATTTTAATACTAGAAGATATTTTAATACTAGATATATTTTAATACTGAGAATTGTGAATACTATAAATTTTTTAATACTTAAGATATTTTAATACCTAAGATATTTTAATACTGAGATATTTAATACTAAGATATTTAAAAATAGAGATATTTAAATATAGATATATTTTAATACTAGATATTTTCTACTAGAGATAATTTAATACTAGACGATGCCTCACGCTACAGAACAGGGAGATGGACTAGTGTATATACTGGATAGGTGTGAAAGGGATGATCATGACTGTGTGATAGTGGATAAGTGGTGGTAGTTGGATGATTGTGATAGTGATAGATGTGTGGTAGTGATGATGTTGTGGTAGTGGATGGATTGTTGTGGGGTAGTGGATAATGTTGTGGTAGTTGATAATGTGCTGGTATGTGGATAATGTTGGTAGTGGATAATGTGAGGTAAGTGGATAATGTGAGGTAGTGGATAATGTGTGGGTAGTGGATAATGTGAGGTAGTGGATAATGTGGTGGTAGTGGATAATGTGAGGTAGTGGATAATGTGTGATAGTGGATAATGAGGTAGTGGATAATGTGGTAGTGGATAATGTGGTAGTGGATATGTGAGGTAGTGGATAATGTGAGGTAGTGGATAATGTGGTAGTGGATAATGTGTGGATAGTGGATAATGTGGTAGTGGATAATGTGAGGTAGTGGATAATGTGAGGTAGTGGATTAATGTGTGGTAGTTGATAATGTGGGTAGTGGATAATTGTGTAGTGGATAATGTGAGGTAGTGATAATGTGAGGTAGTGGATAATGTGTGGTAGTTGATAATGTGAGGTAGTGATAATGTGAGGTAGTGGATAATGTGTGGTAGTGGATAATGTGTGGTAGTTGATCGTGTGAGGTAGTGGATAATGTGGTGTAGTTGATAATGTGTGGTAGTTGATAATGTGTGATAATGGATGATGTGATAGTGGATTAGTGATGTGTGATAGTGAATAATGTGTGATAGTGGATATGTGTGATAGGTGGGATAATGTGTGATAGTGGATAATGTGTGATAGTGATGATGTATAGTGGATAATGCATGATAATAGGATGATGTGATAGTGGATGATATGATAATGGATGATGTGGTAGTGGATAATGTGAGGTAGTGGATAATGTGAGGTAGTGGATTAATGTGTGGTAGTGGTAAAGTGTGGTAGTTGATAATGGTGAGGTAGGTAATGTGAGGTAGTGGATATGTGAGGTAGTGGATAATGTGTGGTAGTGGATAATGTGTGATAATGGATGATGTGATAGTGGATGATGTGATGTGTGATAGTGGATAATGTGTGATAGTGGATGATGTAATAGTGGATGAATAATGTGAGCGAACAGAGAGAACTGGTGTATCCGACATGGGACCCTATTCCCTATATAGTGCACTACTTATAGGTCCATAGGACTCTGGTCAAAGGTAGTGCACTATATAGGGGATAGGGTCCCATAGGACTCTGGTCAAAGGTAGTGCACTACTTTATAGGTCCCATAAATAATCAAAATCAAATCAAACTTTTATCAGTCCATACACAATGGTTAGCAGATGTTAATGCGAGTGTAGCGAATGCTTGTGCTTCTAGTTCCGACAATGCAGTAATAACCAACAGTAATCTAACCTAACAATTCCCAACTACTACCTTACACACACACACAAGTGTAAGGGATAAAGAATATGTACATAAAAGATATATGAATGAGTGGTGGTACAGAACGGCATGGCAGGATGCAGTAGATGGTATAGAGTGCGGTTATACATATGAGATGAGTACTGTAGGGTATGTAACATAAAGTGGCATAGTTTAAAGTGGGCTAGTGGTACAGTATTACATAAAGATGGCAAGATGCAGTAGATGATATAGAGTACAGTATATACATATGAGATGGGTAATGTAGGGTATGTAACATTGTATTAAGTGGCATTGTTTAAAGTGGCTAGTGGTACATTTTTACATAATTTCATCAATTCCCATTTTTTAAAGTGGCTGGAGTTGAGTCAGTAGTTGGCAGCGGCCCGCTAATGTTAGTGGTGGCTGTTTAAACAGTCTGAGGGCCTTGAGATAGAAGCTGTTTTTCAGTCTCTCGGTCCCTGCTTTGATGCACTGTACTGACCTCGCCTTTTGATGATAGCGGGTGAACAGGCAGTGGCTTTGGGTGGTTGTTTGTTGAGATCTTTATGGCTTCCTGTTGACATCGGGTGGTGTAGGTGTCCTGGAGGGCAGGTAGTTTGCCCCTGGTGATGCGTCTGCAGACCTCACTACCCTCTGGAGAGCCTTACGGTTGTGGGCGGAGCAGTTGCCGTACCGCGTTGATACAGCCGACAGGATGCTCTCGATTGTGCATCTGTAGAAGTTTGTTGAGTGCTTTTGGTGACAAGCCGAATTTCTTCAGCCTCCTGAGGTTGAAGAGCGCTGCTGCGCATAGGCTACTTGGGTCAAAGGTAGTGCAAGATATAGGGGATAGGGAGCCATGGGGGGCAGCCAGGCAGGTAGGACAAGCAGGGGAAGGCCGGAGCAAGAGCAGGTTGACAGCTATTCAGCCAATGGGCTATTCTGGGTTTACAGACTAGCTCGCCCTCTAGTGGGTCAGCTCAGTATTACCTAGTCAGGTTTATTACCTAGTCAGGTCACACAGTTTCCTAGTCAGGTCACTCGGTATTACCTAGTCAGGTAACAGGACTGTTCTATGGTGAGGACCTCTATTGTGTGAGGAATGGGATGAATGTAAGGTGTGCGGTAAACCGTGAGGGTACGCCGTGCCGGTAAAACGAGAGGGTACGTCGTGCCGGTAAAACGTGAGGGTACTGTAAGAAATTGTATTAGATACTAGTAACTTGTTTTAAACCACTCTCAACATAAGCTATTCTTGGCACAACATGCACCCATCCCGACTACTTTGTCAGACCCACACACACATCCCTCCCCCATGAATAGGGCCTGTGAAAACAAACGCACATGCAGGATGCCTTTGATGTGACTAGTACAAAAGAATGTGTGAAAAGCCAATGGAATGTCGACATCAGCCGAAAGGACTACCCACGACCCAGATCGACCAATCGGAAGCCAGCACGACAAGATCAACCTACTTTGCTTGTTGCCTATATAATCTGTATGTACTGGCTTAGAGGGGCTCTCTTCTCCGACGATTTCAATAAGAATCTGACAGAAAGGGGCCGTGCACGTTTTTGCCTGATATCTTTTACACTTTAATAAAACGGCCTTATTATAAAATTATCCACCTCGTCCTATGTCTCCACTTGGTCTCCTGTCTCCAGTAAACGTTTTATCAACAAGTACGTCGTGCCGGTAAAACATGAGGGTACGTCGTGCCGGTGAACGAGAAGGGTACGCCGTGCCGGTAAACGTGAGGGTACGTCGTGCCGGTAACGTGAGCCTATCACAATAATTAAACAGATTTCAAGAAGACTGTAGGCTATTACACTATTTATATTACCGAATGTCAGGCGCATGAAAAATGAGGGAATAGATTTGAAAACGTCAGAAATAGCTCCTAAATGCGGTGTGTAGTCGGACGGTAACGCGGACATTTTACCAAGGCAGAGATGAGTAGCCGAGAAGCTCGGGACATACAGTGTAGCCATCAATTCAGCTTACAAGACTTGGGCCTCATGAATTATAATTACTAAATGTCATTCGTAACACTTTCTGGGGTTTTGAGGGGACGTCTCTTTGCATTTATCAAATGGCGCAGTATGGATATAGCCTAATAGATTGAATATACTCTGAAGTCTGAACCTGACTGTAGGCCTCATGTAGTCTATTATAATATTAACTGAAGTCTGGACACTGACTGGAGGCCTCATGTTAGTCTATTATAATATTAACTGAAGTCTGGACACTGACTGTAGTCTATTATAATATTATACTGAAGTCTGGACACTGGCTGTAGGCCTCATGTAGTCTATTATAATATTACATGAAGTCTGGACACTGATGGAGGCCTCAGTTCTATTAAATATATTAACTGAAAGTCTGGACACTGACTGGAGGCCTCATGTAGTCTATATAATATTAACTGAAGTCTGGACACTGAGCTGTCAGTCTATTATAAATATTAACTGAAGTCCTGGACACTGGCTGTAGGCCTCATGTAGTCTATTATAATATTAACTGAAGTCTGGACACTGACTGAGCCTCAGTAGTCTATTATATATTAACTGAAGTCTGGACACTGGCTGTAGGCTCATGTAGTCTATTAATAATAATTAACTGAAGTCTGGACACTGACTGTAGGTACAGTAGACCTATTTAATATTAACTGAAAGTCTGGACACTGACTGTAGCTCATGTAGCCTAT
>NW_019948593.1:0-9814 GCF_002910315.2 Salvelinus sp. IW2-2015
GCTTATAACTGAAGTGTTGACATTCCAGACCTCTGAAATGTACAATAAACGACTTTTACCTTGGCGCCAGCCTCCGACAATAACTCATTTATTTAATAAGTTATAGCCTTAAGCGTTATATTAATGAACCTTAGTCTATCATGTTGTGTTGAAGGTCTTTCTTTGGCTCCTGGGTATATTATTGTAATGAAACAGGCAGGGAGCAGGTCTCGAACCCTCGACCTTCTAGCCCGAAGTCCAGCGCGCTATCGACTGTGCGCCAAAAGCATGCTGGAACGGCAGAAGTCGATATCCGCCCTTATAAACCAGGGTCGTTACAATATGTTCATGATATCATGTTTGTTCTTAGATAGCTTGTACTCTGCACTCAGTGATAACACAATGACGTGACTAATAGACTTGCTAAAATCAAGATCATCTGACGAAAAAACACATTTAAAGGCACTGCTTGGCTCCTGCTGCTTGGCAAACACAGTGCTGATTGGTTAACACACGTGCTGATTGGTTAACATAGTGCTGATTGGCTAACACAGTGCTGGTTGGCAAACATAGGCTGATTGTTAACATAGTGCTGATTGGCTAACACAGTGCTGGTTGGCAAACATAGTGCTGATTGGTTAACATAGGGCTGATTGGCTAACACAGTGCTGCTTGGCTACATAAGTGCTGATGGCTAACATAGTGCTGCTTGGCTAACACAGCGCTGCTTGGCCAACACAGCGCTGCTTGGCCAAACACAGCGCTGCGTGGCCAACACAGCGCTGCTTGGTCAACACAGCGCTGCTTGGCCAACGCTCTAACCACTAGGCTACCTGCTGGTTACTGGCCCAACGCTCTAACCACTAGGCTACCTGCTGGTTACTAGTCCAACGCTCTAACCACTAGGATACCTGCTGGTTACTAGTCCAACGCTCTAACCACTAGGCTACCTGCTGGTTACTAGTCCACGATCTAACCACTAGGCTACCTGCTGGTTACTGGCCCAACGCTCTAAAACCACTAGGCTACCTGCTGGTTACTGGCCCAACGCTCTAACCACTAGGCTACCTGCTGGTTACTAGTCCAACGCTCTAACCACTAGGCTATACCTGCTGGTTACTAGTCCAATGGATCTAACCACTAGGCTACCTGCTGGTACTGGCCCAACGCTCTAACCACTAGGCTACCTGCTGGTTACTGGCCCAACGCTCTAACCACTAGGCTACCTGCTGGTTATTTTGTCCAACGCTCTAACCACTAGGCTATTGCTGGTTACTGGCCCAACACTCTAACCACTAGGCTTACCTTGGTGACTTTAGTCCAACGATCTAACCACTAGGCTACCTGCTGGTTACTGGCCTAACACTCTAACCACTAGGCTACCTGCTGGTTACATATCCAACGATCTAACCACTAGGCTACCTGCTGGTTACTAGTCCAACGATCTAACCACTAGACTACCTGCTGGTTACTGGCCCAACGCTCTAACCACTAGGATACCTGCTGGTTACTAGTCCAATGCTCTAACCACTAGACTACCTGCTGGTTACTGGCCCAACGCTCTAACCCATAGAGATACTGCGGGTTACTAGTCCAATGCTCTAACCACTAGACTACCTGCTGGTTACTAATTCTAACTCTTTAACACTAGGCTACCTGCTGGGTTACTGCCCAGCGCTCTAACCACTAGACTACCTGCTGGTTACTATTCCAACTCTTTAACCACTAGGCTACCTGCTGGTTACTGGCCCAGCGCTCTAACCACTAGACTACCTGCTGGTTACTATTCCAACTCTTTAACCACTAGGCTACCTGCTGGTTACTGGCCCAGCGCTCTAACACTAGACTACCTGCTGGTTACTATTCCAACTCTTTAACCACTAGGCTACCTGCTGGTTACTGGCCCAACGCTCTAACCACAGACTACACTGCTGGTTACTGGCCCACGCTCTAACACTAGACTACCTGCTGGTTACTGGCCCAACGCTCTAACCACAGAGACTACCTGCATGTCATCCCTACAGTGGTTTTCATACATAGTAGCAGTAGGTAGCGCTCTAACCACTAGGCTACCTGCTGGGTAGCGCTCTAACCACTAGACTACCTGATGTCATCCCTACAGTGTTACATAGTACAGTAGGCTACCTGCATGTCATCCCTACATGGTTACATAGTACAGTAGACTACCTGCATGTCATCCTACATGTTACATAGTACGTAACTACCTGCATGTCATCCCACAGTGTTCATACTAGTACAGTAGACTACTGCATGTCATCCCTCAGTGTTTCATACATAGTACAGTAGACTACCTGCATGTCATCCCTACAGTGTTTCATACATAGTACAGTAGGCCTGGAGATGCTACCCTTCAAAGAGAAGCAGTTGTTCATATTGGATACTTCTCTGTAGTTGTAACATGTAAATACATGCAGTAGTGTCTTCTCTGTATTGTAACAGACAGTGAAATACATGCAGTAAGTTTCTGGGTTGAAGCTGCAAGCCTTCCGTCTGTCTGTCTGTCTGTCTGTCTGTCTGTCTGTCTGTCTGTCTGTCTGTCGTGTCTGTCTGTCTGCTGCTGTTCTGTCTGTCTGTCTGTCTGTCTGTCTGTCTCTCTGTCTCTCTGTCTCTCTGTCTCTCTGTCTCTCTGTCTCTCTCTATGTCTGTCTGTCTGTCTGTCTGTCTGTCTGTCTGCTGTCTGTCCTAATGATTTAATTTGTTGCATTTATTTCTGTCACACAAGGAAGGCAGGAAGTAGACAGACCAGTAGAACTTGAACAGGGACTTGTTTCTCAGAGAGATCCTACGTGCTGAACGTTGTTGCTCTACCAGTGTGTCCCTCACGCATTCCTTGAAATGTTGTTAACATGTACCAGTTGGAAGGGAGTGGTCCCTTGGTCATTGTTGTTTAGTTGAGAAGTTAATTAATGTTGTAAAATGCATACCTTCAGTCTGTGTCAGTAAGGTATGTTGGAGTACATTGAGCAGGCTACAGACAAGCGTAGGTCTGTACAGAGTCACGCAGTAACAACTTCAGAGCTAATGGGGAGATACAGCGTATGGTAATGGTGGAGATACAGCGTACGGGTAATGGTGAGATACAGCGTATGGTAATGGTGAGATACAGCGTACGGTAATGGTGAGATACATCGTACGGTAATGGTGAGATACATCGTATGGTAATGGGGAGATACAGCGAACGGTATGGTGAGATACAGCGTACGGTAATGGTGAGATACATCGTATGGTAATGGAGAGAACAGCGTATGGTAATGGTGAGATACAGCGTATGGTAATGGTGAGATACAGCGTACGGTAATGGTGAAATACAGTGTATGGTAATGGTGAGAACATCGTATGGTAATGGTGAGATACAGCGAACGGTAATGGTGAGATACAGCGTATGGTAATGGTGAGATACAGTGTATGGTAATGGTGAGATACATCGAACGGTAATGGTGAGATACAGCGAACGGTAATGGTGAGATACAGCGAACGTAATGGGAGATACAGTGTATGGTAATGGTGAGATACAGCGTATGGTAATGGTGAGATACAGTGTACGGTAATGGTGAGATACAGCGAACGGTAATGGGGAGATACAGTGTACGGTAATGGTGAGATACAGCGAACGGTAATGGGAGATACAGTGTAACGGTAATGGTGAGATACAGCGAACGGTAATGGGTGAGATACAGTGTACGGTAATGGTGAGATACAGCGTATGGTAATGGTGAGATACAGCGAACGGTATGGTGAGATACAGCGTACGGTAATGGTGAGATACAGCGTACGGTAATGTGGAGATACAGTGAACGGTAATGGTGAGATACAGCGTATGGTAATGGTGAGATACACGTATGGGTAATGGTGAGAAACAGTGTATGGTAATGGTGAGATACAGTGTATGGTAATGGTGAGATACAGTGTATGTGTATTGGTGAGATACAGTGTTTGGTAATGGTGAGATACAATGTATGGTAATGGTGAGATACAGTGTATGGTAATGGTGAGATACAGCGTACGGTAATGGTGAGATACAGTGAACGGTAATGGTGAGATACAGCGTATATGGTAATGGTGAGAATACAGCGTATGTAATGGTGAGATACAGTGTATGGTAATGGTGAGATACATTATGGTAATGGTGAGATACAGTGTAATGGTAATGGTGAGATACAGTGTATGGTAATGGTGAGATACAGTGTATGGTAATGGTAGATACAGTGTATGGTAATGGTGAGAGTACAGTGTATGGTGAGATACATCTTCCTGAAGAAGTGAAAATAGAAAAGGATGACTCGTTTGTGGTTCATTCATAAACCCTGTTAATGAGGTAAAACAGAATATAGGATCATAATCCTGGCCATTCATAAACCCTGTTATTGAGTAAAACAGATTAGTAGGATCATAATCCTGGTCCATTCCATTCACACAGCAGCCCACCCTGCACCCACCCTGGCCCCCTTCTCCCCATACCTACCTACATTACCATAGATCAGATTTATGTGACAGATTTATGTTGATTTATCAAGGTTTAGATGATTCAACTCTTCGCACATGCAAACACAAACAGTCCCACGACGAGAGAGAGAGAGAGAGAATGGGGGAGGAGAAAGAGAGAAGAGGGAGAGAGAGAGAGAGAAACTTGCTCCATGATCACGTCATCACCTGGGAGGTAGTGTGGTGCTAGGGCATTGTGGTGCTAGGGCAGTGTGGTGCTAGGGCAGTGTGATGCTAGGGCATTGTGGTGCTAGGGCAGTGTGGTGCTAGGGCAGTGTGGTGCTAGGGCAGTGTGGTGCTAGGGAAGTGTGGTGCTAGGGCACTGTGATGCGAGGCAGGTGTGGTGCGTGGGGCATTTGTGGTGCTAGGGCATTGTGGTGCTAGGGCATTGTGGTGCTAGGGCATTGTGGTGTGGGCAGTGTGGTGCTAGGGCATTGTGGTGCTAAGGCATTGTGATGCTAGGGCAGTGTGGTGCTAGGGCATTGTGATGCTAAGGCATTGTGGTGCTAAGGCATTGTGATGCTAAGGCATTGTGGTGCTAGGGCATTGTGGTGCTAGGGCATTGTGATGCTAAGGCGATTGTGGTGCTAGGGCATTGTGGTGCTAGGGCATTGTGGTGGCTAAGGCATTGTGTGTAAGCATTGTGATGCTAGGGCATTGTTGGTGCTAAGGCAGTGTGGTGCTAGGGCATTGTGGTGCTAGGGCATTGTGGTGCTAAGGCAGTGTGGTGCTAGGGCATTGTGGTGCTAAGGCAGTGTGGTGCTAGGGCATTGTATGCTAAGGCATTGTGGTGCTTAGGGCATTGTGGTGCTAGGGCATTGTGGTGTGCGAGGGCATTGTGGTGCTAGGGCATTTGTGGTGCTAGGGGCATATGTGGTGCTAGGGCATTGTGGTGCTAGGGCACTGTGGTGCTAGGGCATGGTGTGTGCTAGGGCCATTGTGGTGCTAGGGCATTGTGGTGCTAGGGCAGTTGTGATGCTAGGCATTGTGGTGCTAGGGCATTGTTGGTGCTAGGGCATTGTGGTGCTAGGCACTGTGTGCTAGGGCATTGTGGTGCTAGGGCATTGTGGTGCTAAGGCATTGTGGTGCTAGGGCACTGGGTGCTAGGGCATGTGGTGCTAGGGCAGTGTGGTGCTAGGGCATTGTTGGGCTAGGCACCTGTGGTGCTAGGCAGTGTGGTGCTAGGGCATTGTGCTATAACCTTAACCCTTATCCTTAACCCCTTAACCCTAAACCCTAACCTTAATAAGACCTTACCTTATAACCATTCAGATTAATGTCTAACCTTAACCCTACCTAACCATTCAAGAGTTAATGTCTAACCTTAACCCTTACCTTAACCATTCAAAGTTAATGTCTAACCTTAACCCTTTACCTAACCATTCAGAGTTAATGTCTAAACCTTAACCCTTACCTTAACCATTCAGAGTTAATGTCTAACCTTAATCCTACCTTAACCATTCAGAGTTAATGTCTAACCTTAACCCTTACCTCAACCATTCAGAGTTAATGTCTAACCTTAAGAATTTGGATTTAATGCCTGAATTCTAACTTAAACACTTCAACATTTGACGTTTGGAAAAACTCTGAAATTTTAACGTTTGAGAAACATGGATAAACATGTGATTCTGACGTGAGACTGAGAGCTGGTAGGACTCGCATAATTAACCTAAAAACGTTGTGTTTGTCAAAACGGAACACCTGGGGAAACAAGGGCTGGTTCTCAAAGGATCCTTTTGTTCTCACGTCAGTCAATGGTGTCTATTCTTTTACACGAAGTGCACTGTTGTAAACATTTTGAGGAATAAAACCGCAAAACATAWATATCACCTTTGTCCAAGAGGATTTCCATGTTTAAGTCAGTGGAGGCTGCTGAAGGGGAGGACGGATCATAATAATGAAACCATGGAAACCAACCGTGTTTGATGTATTTGATACCGTTCCACCGATTCCGCTCCAGTCATTACCACGAGCCCGTCCTCCCCTAATTAAAGTGTCACCAACCTCCTGTGGTTTTAAGAGTACAGTGACAGTAAAGTAGACTTGGTGGAAGTAGCGCAGGTGTGTTGATGCCGTGACAGCTGATGTCGTCTTCTTCTACAAATTCAATTGGTTCAGCTCACCCCTCAAACCCTCCTCCGTTTCTTCATCCAGAAATCCCAGCAGCCATTGTGTGTCGGGTGACACAAAGGAACACACGGGTAACCGTTCACAATGCCAACTAACTAGTGTGGCATCACTGCCATGGAATCCACAGTGTGCCAATCACCAACTCAGTGATGAATTGGTACTTCCTGTGAACAGTCACAGTGGTGTGTATGTATTCTACGTTCCAAATGCCACCCTATTCCCTATATGGTGCACTACTTTCACCCTCGTGCGGGTGGACACAATTCATTGAATAAAAATGACTTTTTGGCAGGTCTGTGTTTCTGTAGAGAATGAGGGTGTCTGCTGGGCTGGTATGTAGAGAAGGAGGTGTCTCTGCTGGCTGGTATGTAGAGAAAGGAGGGTGTCTGCTGGGCTGTATGTAGAGAAGGAGGGTGTCTGCTGGCTGGTATGTAGAGAATGAGGGTGTCTGCTGGGCTGGTATGTAGAGAATGAGGGTGTCTGCTGGGCTGGTATGTAGAGAAGGAGGGTGTCTGCTGGCTGGTATGTAGAGAAGGAGGGTGTCTGCTGGGCTGGTATGTAGAGAAGGAGGGGTGTCTGCTGGGCTGGTATGTAGAGAATGAGGGTGTCTGCTGGGCTGGTATGTAGAGAATGAGGGTGTCTGCTGGGCTGGTATGTAGAGAATGAGGGTGTCTGCTGGGCTGGTATGTAGAGAAGGAGGGTGTCTGCTGGGCTGGTATGTAGAGAATGAGGGTGTCTTGGGGCTGGTATGTAGAGAATGAGGGTGTCTGCTGGGCTGGTAGTGTAGAGAAGGAGGGTGTCGCTGGGCTGGTATGTAGAGAATGAATTTGAACCACACCTTCCTCATATTGTTTCTTGTTCACTTTGGACATACTTATTTTCCTATTTACTTAATCGTCATGGTTCCTGGAGGGACATAAGGCCCTTAATCGTCAGGGTTCCTGAGGGACATAGGGCCCTTAATCGTCATGGTTCCTGAAGGGACATAGGGCCCTTAATCGTCATGGGCCTGAGGGGACATAGGGCCCTTAATTGTCATGGTTCCTGAGGGGACATAGGCCCTTAATCGTCATGTTCCTGGAGGGACATAGGGCCCTAATCGTCATGGTTTCTGAGGGGACATAGGGCCCTTAATCGTCATGGTTCCTGGAGGGGACATAGGGCCCTTAATCGTCATGGTTCCTGGAGGGACATAGGGCCCTTAATCGTCATGGTTCCTGAGGGGACATAGGGCCCTTAATCGTCATGGTTCCTGAGGGGACATAGGGCCCTTAATCGTCATGGTTCCTGAGGGACATAGGGTCCTTAATCGTCATGGTTCCTGAGGACATAGGGCCCTTAAATTAATAAAGATCTCTAACACTGCTTGTCTTAGGTTTATTTTCTTGCTTCTGGCCATGACAAGTGGATGGGTTTGAGTTTCACTGTTACACTTTGAACGTACTGTATTGTAGGTTTAACTCACTTCAAAACCGGTTCTGCTAATTTCACAGAGGTCATTGCAATGTGATGGTAATGATAGTGGTGGTAATAACGCTATGGATAACTCATCGACCGTCTCTCTAGTATTTCCAAGCCAAACACGTGTGCTCTGTGTGGGTTTAATAGTTGTGAGAAATGTGAAGGCCGTATGCTTCTATTGGAGTCTATTTCTGTATTTCATCATCTTGACATATTTACCTTCAATGTGTTTTTTTGTCGTGTTCTTCAGTTCCTTCAGGGACCAATTTGGCATCTGAAAGAAGTTATGTAATATGTAAATATGGTCACCAATTGCTTATTACGGACGAAGCTGGTTTGAATAAGAGTATTCCAGTTTACTGTGTCACGCTGAGAACGCAGGTTGTGGGAAACACTGACAGCTCTACTTTGATGGTAGAGTGATGTGAGAGTGAGAGCTAGAGCGAGATCAACTTAGTGAGTCCAGCAAGACTGGTATGGCAGCTCTGACGAGCTGCTGACATGATTTGCTTCCAAGTGTCTACTTCGACAGCGTAGTTGACGTAGGATGAGGCTGGAGCTCGTGGAGAGACGAGAAAGGAGTGATATGCCACCCTGCACGACCTGAGACTGGGCGTTCTACACATACTAAAGCACTAGATCTGTCTAGAGAGTCTAGACTCCACCATGTGTCTCCTGTGTACCTAGAGAGTCTAGACTCTGCCATGTGTCTCTCTGTGTACCTAGAGAGTCTGGACTCCACCATGTGTCCTCTGTGTACCTAGAGAGTCTAGACTCCACCATGTGTCTCTATGTGTACCTAGAGAGTCTAGACTCTGCCATGTGTCTCTCTGTGACCTAGAGAGTCTAGACTCTGCCATGTGTCTCTGTGTACCTAGAGAGTCTGGACTCTGCCATGTGTCTCTCTGTGTACCTAGAGAGTCTAGACTCTGCCATGTGTCTCTCTGTGTACCTAGA
This sequence comes from Salvelinus sp. IW2-2015, assembly GCF_002910315.2. Taxonomy (NCBI): domain Eukaryota; kingdom Metazoa; phylum Chordata; class Actinopteri; order Salmoniformes; family Salmonidae; genus Salvelinus; species Salvelinus sp. IW2-2015. The sequence continues at coordinate 9,031 of NW_019948593.1, forward strand.
GAGTCTGGACTCTGCACATGTCTCTCTGTGTACCTAGAGAGTCTAGACTCTGCCATGTGTCTCTCTGTGTACCTAGAGAGTCTAGACTCCACCATGTGTCTCTCTGTGTACTAGAGAGTCTGGACTCTGCCATGTGTTTCTATGTGTACCTAGAGAGTCTAGACTCTGCCATGTGTCTCTCTGTGTACTAGAGTCTAGACTCTGCATGGGTCTCTCTGTGTACCTAGAGAGTCTAGACTCTGCCATGTGTCTCTCTGTGTACCTAGAGAGTCTAGACTCTGCATGTGTCTCTCTGTGACCTAGAGAGTCTAGACTCCGCCATGTGTCTCTCTGTGTACCTAGAGAGTCTAGACTCTGCCATGTGTCTCTCTGTGTACCTAGAGAGTCTAGACTCTGCCATGTGTCTCTCTGTGTACCTAGAGAGTCTAGACTCTGCCATGTGTCTCTCTGTGTACCTAGAGAGTCTGTGACTCCGCCATTGGTCTCTCTTGTGTACCTCGAGAGTGCTATCCAATGCCGTCTTACTAAACGAGGTCCTCTTTCCTCAGGATCTAGATCTTTAAAGACTTCAAGAGAATAGCAACACTCCTGGACATGAAACTGTCTGTGGGAGCTCTCAGCTTTGTAATCATGTGTCTGCTGTTTGTTAGAGGACTCTTGACTCTTCTTGATTTCTGACCCTTCTTTTGTTTGTTGTTGTGTTTGTTTGTTTGCTTTTAATGAAGATAAATAGTTGTCCTGTTATGAAGAGTCACTACAGAATGTCCCAAACTATTAGCAGCAG
>NW_019948593.1:10464-14738 GCF_002910315.2 Salvelinus sp. IW2-2015
GTCAGGGTTCAGGAGCCTCAGGGAGTAGGGTCAGGGTTCAGGAGCCACACTCTAGGGTCTGAAAGTGCACCCTATTCCCTATATAGTGCACTACTTTAGACCAGGGCCCATTAGATCTGATCAAATGTAGTGCACTATGTAGGGAAAGAATATCTAGAACTAAATACCACAGAGGTGAGTCATAGTCACAGACAGAGCAGAAAACTCCAGTCCACTCCCCTACAGGGTGGGGTGTACCCTCCCCTAACCAACCCTACCCAACCAGACGTCACAGTGACAGCGGTATATCTTAGGTATGTTCATAGTGACAGGTTAACACTGAAGAACTGACTGGCTGTATGTCTATGAAGCATTCTTAGAGGTGAGATGTTATGTTGCTGCTGTTGTTGTTGGTGTTTGTGGTGTTGTTGGTGTTGTTGCTGGTTGTGTTGGTGTTGTTGTTTGTGGTGTTGTTGTTGTTGTTGTTTGTGGTGTTGGTGTTGTTGTTTGTGGTGTTGGTGTTGTTGTTTGTGTTGTTGTTGTTGGTGTTGTTGGTGTTGTTGGTGTTTGTGGTGGTGGTGGTGGTGTTGTTGGTGGTGGTGTTGTTGGTGTTGGTGTTTGTGTTGTTGTTGTTGTTGTTTGTGGTGTTGTTGGTGGTGTTGGTGGTGTTTGTGGTGTTGTTGGTGTGGTTAGTGAGAAGCCTGAGCAGGAACTATCTAACCCAGGACTGTTACTTGTCTCAAACACAAGTAATCTAACCAGGACTGTCTACACACAAGTATCTAGCCCAGGATGTCTACAACCATTATCTACCAGGACTGTCTACTGTCTACAACAGCAAGTATCTAGCCCAGGCTGTCTACAACACAATTAGTTCTAACCAGGACTGTCTATTGTCTACAACACAAGTATTCAGCCAGGACTGTCTACAACCACAAGTATCTAACCCAGACTGTCTACTGCCAACAACAGAAACTGAAGAACATGCCAAACATAGAGCATAACTCATATTATTTTCTATGCCTAAGATAATACATAGTACGTTTGTTTAAACACCCTGTTGAAAGCTCAAGTTACAGAAATGAGAGAATAACCCTGTATGGCTGAACCATATGTAACCAGAGCTTGTAGGAATCATGAAATCTGAGTCTTTAGTTCAGCGGGGAGGCAGATACCTAGTGGTTAGAGAGTTGGACTAGTAACCGGGAAAGTTGCAAGATCGAATCCCAAGCTGACAAGCTAAAAAATATTGTTTTTCTGCTCCTGAACAAGGCCATACCCACTTTTCTAGGTCGTCATTGAAATTACATTAATTTGTTCTTAACTGACTTGCTTGTTAAATAAAGGTAAACAATGGTTTAAATTAAATAAATTGTTCACTGAAAGGATGCGTCCTGCGTACCTCTGGGCAATTACTACTCAAATGTATGAAAGGAGGGAAAAGATTCAATTCTTTGACTGAAAACGAGTCAAAAGATTCATTCTTTTGAACTGAACGAGTGGAAAAGATTCTTCTTTTGACTGAAAACGAGCGAGAACGAATCAGATCAGTAAAAGAGTTGAACTTCCCAATTCACTTAAAAAGAAAACGGAGAAGATAATGTTCCTATCCCGTAAAGAACACCGACACACTCACGATCAAGTGTCGATACAATTAAAATCAGTTCCCTACAGCTCCGGTGGATCCAATACCGACACCTTTCAAACCAGTAAATTGCTCTTGCAAAGAGAGGCTGTTGCCCTGTTGCCACGTCGCTGTGCAAGCTGATTGTTGTAACAAACGATACAGTGCCACCATCTCCTATCTTCCATGAGTATTTATATTCGGGTGTAGATAGACCCATTAGCTTGGCCCTATAGAACCTAACCAGCATTTTATGGTTCACGTGGAACGTGTAAATGTCTCTATGTCAGTCGTGCTATGTCAGATGTAAAGTGTCACTATGTCAATCTTATGTCAGTGTAGAGCTAGTCTCTATGTCAAGTGTGAAAGTGTCACTATGTCAGTGTAAAGCTAGTATCTATGGCAGTCTCTATGTCAGTTGTAAAGCTAGTCGCTATGTCAGTGTAGAGCTAGTCTCTATGTCAGTGTAGAGCTGTCTTCTGATGTCAGTGTAAAGCTAGTATCTATGGTACAGTCTCTATGTCAGTATAAAGCTAGGGCTCTATGTCAGCTGTAAAGCTAGTCTCTATGTCAGTGTAAAAGCTAGTCTCTATGTCAGGTGTAAAGCTAGTATCTATTGTCAGTCGCTATGTCAGTGTAAAGCTAGTCTCTATCGTCAGTGTAAAGTGTCACTACTGTCAATCTTCTATGTCAGTGTAAGCTAGTCTTCTATGGTCAGTTGTAAAGCTAGTCTCTATGTCAGTGAAAGTGTCACTATGTTCAATCTCTATGTCAGTGTAAAGCTAGTCTCTATGTCAGCTGTAGAAGGCTAGTCTCTATGTTTCAGTGATAAAGCTAAGTATCTATGTCAGTCTCTATGTCGTATAAGACAATAGTCTGTATACAGTGGTTAAAGCTAGGCTCTATGTCAGTGTAAAGCTAGTCTCTATGTCAGGAAAGCTAGTATCTAGTCAGTCTATATGTCCGTGTAAGCTAGCTCTATGTCAGTGTAAGGCTACGTCTCTTATGTTCAGTGTAAAGTGTATCTATGTCAGTCTCTATGTCCGTGTAAAGCTAGTCTCTATGTCAGTGTAAAGTTTATCTATGTCAGTGTAAAGCTAGTCTCTTATGTCAGTGGTAAAGCTAGTCTTCTATGTCAGGTAAAGCTAGTCTCTATGTCCGTGTAAGTGTCGTTCTATGTCGATCTCTATGTCAGTGTAAAGCTGTCTCTATGTCAGTGTAAGAGCTAGTATCATGTCAGTGTAAGGTCTACTATGTCCGTGTAAAGCTAGTCTCTTATGTCCGTGTAAAGCTAGTCTCTATTTAGTAACCTTGCACCACTAATCGTTCATATCATAATATAACCATAATCTCTTCAGGATAGTAAAATTTCAGTCTACCAGCAATATATAAGAAGATATATTAACTAATAGTGATTTAAAGGACCCTCGTTAACCCTGCCTTCTAGTTCACCTTTAACCCACACTGAAAATTACTGATGGGTGTGGAACATCGATCCCACCCCTGAGCCCCAGCATAACCTGCAGTCTAACACTTGCAGACACATCAGTTAGTTAGCTGCTGAACAGCTTTTAAAAACAATACATCACAGGCTAAAACCACAGTACGATTTTGTCCTTCCAAGACTGATTTCTAGAGGCATTCTTGTGTATAACGTGTTTCCATTCCTGTACCAGTCTCAGTAATTTAACCGGAAAAAAAAAAAAACTCAATTACAAGCCAGTATTTTACATTGATGTTTAGCAACAAGATATTGGTTAGAACTACAACCTATTTGATAGCTGCCCTAGGAAAGTACCATCTTCAAAAAAGGCGTCTCTACAGCTGTCGCCGTAGGAGCACCTTTAAAGGTTCACGGCTGTCTCGTAGGAGCACCCTTAAAGGGTTTCTACGGCTGTCTCGTAGGAGCACCACTGTAAGGGTTCTACGGCTGTCTCCGTAGGAGCACCCTTTAATGGTTTCTACAGCTGTCTCCGTAGGAGCACCTTAAAGGGTTCTACAGCTGTCGCCGTACGAGCACCCTTAAGCCGGTTCTACAAGCATGTCTCCGTAGGGGAGCACCCTTAAAGGGTTCTACATCTTCGTCTCCGTACGAGCACCCTTAAAGCGGTCTCGGCTTGTCGCCGTAGGAGCACCCTTAAAAGGGTTTCTACATTCTGTCTCCTTACGAGCACCTTAAAGGGTCTACAGCTGTCTTCCGTAGGAGCACCCTTTAAAGGGTTCTACATCTGTCTCCGCTACGAGCACCCTTAAAGGGTTCGTACGGCGGTCTCCGTAGGAGCACCCTAAAGGTTCTACGGCTGTCTCCGTTAGGAGCACGCGCTTAAAGGGTTCTACGGCTGTCTCCGTAGGAACACCCCTTAAAGGGTTCTACGGCTGTCTCCGTCATGGAACACCCTTAAAGGGTTCTACGGCTGTCTCCGTAGGAACACCCTTAAAGGGTTCTACATGGAACACCAAAAAAGGTTTACCCGGAACCAAAAAAGGGTACTTCAAAGTGTGATTCCGATGGGGACACATCGAAGAACTCTTTATCAGGTTTAATAGCACCTTTTCCCCTCCAAGAGCGTGAGTATGAAACACTCCAGTTGATGGCAGGAATAGTGTGCTCAACAACACATTCCATTCCGTGTAGAAGATATGACATTTAGTCCTCAACTAAGATCCCAAG
>NW_019948593.1:14949-19290 GCF_002910315.2 Salvelinus sp. IW2-2015
GCATTTGGTGTGTATTACATGATTTTCATGAGGACATTACGTTGTGTAATGTAGACAAATGCGTTATGAAGAAAGAAAATTGTGTTTCTTCATAACGCATTTGTCTACGTTACACAAATTCCAGTTTGTTGTGGCTAATGTTAGCTAAGCTAGCTAAGTGGATAAAGTTAGCTAGGCTAGTTGTTATAGTTAGGGTTCGGTTTAGGAGTTAAGGTTAGGGCTAGTTAACATTAGCTTGGTAGCTAAAGGTTACAATATTAGGGGAAGGGATAGCAAACATGCTAAGTAGTTGCAAACTAGGTAATTAGTGAAAATGCTAAAGTTATCCATGATGAGATTTGAACACAAAACCTTTGGGTTCCTAGATGTTTGCGTTATACACCTACTGTACCCATCCTCCCCGACCAACCACCCTCCTATCGCATCTGTCTTTAGTCACCTACTGTCTTTATCTGTGATTGAAATGCACTGTATACAAAATCGTGTACTGCACATGAAAAACTTTTTTTTTTTWGTGTGTCTGTCACAAATTTCCAATAAGCAATTTGTGTCTTTTTCACTTTAATCTGTGATACAGGGTTGCAACWTGAAGAGTTTCTTTCYAAATCGTGATATATCTATTTTCAGAAACGTTGGTAAATTAGCTTTTATTGTTTAAAGAATTTCTGAAAGAGATTTTTTTTCTTCACATTCTAATGATGGCACAGGCTTGTTCAGTGACAGACATGTGTTTGCTTGACATGTATCACTTGATGGTTTTCTTTCAGAGAGACAAATAATCGTGTTTTTTGCAAACCTCTATATATCCCTCTCACTCTCAGAGATTATAAATAGTACTGTCAGGTTTTACAATCAAATGTAACAAATAACTAAACGTTTAATAAAGAACTGTACAAATGATACATTTGTTACGTCAATATATTTATCTTTTTTTTATTGCATCAGTACAGTAATTTAAGATCTGTATGTAAAACATTTACATTGACCAATTTTTTTGTTGTTTCTTATTCAGAGCGACTTAAAGTTAGTGCATTCATCTGAAGATAGCTAGGTGAGACAAYGACATAGACTTTTATCAAATATACAGTATACAAACATTTTAATACACACCTAYAATCTATGAACAAAAAAAATCTGAGAACAGTAATATTTGACAYACACATGAAGGTACCCAAAAGCAATAATTTCTGGTGTAAAAACACAAATGTGATTGCTGGATACAGCGTTTTGTAAATAAGCTCTTCACATGCTTGGTGYTCAGTTCATCTACACGTGGCTGTGTGTGYCATGCTGAATAATGACATGCTGTCGATGTTGAAAAAGATCTGTGAACCAGCCGAATTGTATGAATCATTCTACGTATTTCCAATACTTGGCAGGAAATGACACGCAAGCTCTTCATTTCCTTCCTGATATCTTGCTAGGCTACTCACAAAGGAACCATTTAGCGTTTAGCATGTATCTTCAAATACTCTCCACCTCCACACAATGGCTAATACTGTAATAAAGTAATAAAGTGAAAATGTATCATTGTTGGAGATGTTGTGTGTGTGAGCATGTAGAGAATGAGAGTGGGAGGTGGAGAATGGTGGTCAACAAATACAACATTTTAAAAATACAAAGTTTTAAAAATGCTTCTCTACATCCCTGTGCAGTATGGAACATTTYTCTCACAATATATTTCCATTTCTTCACAGTATTGCATTTTTTATTTATTCATGACATATGCGTGCCCCGCTAGTAGAAAGGAAAACACAAATCTAGAGTGAATCTAGATACATATTTATGAATACCTCCCCCACAGTAAACAAACTCAAAAATGTATTCAAACCCTGCACCCTCCCTCTGTCTATCTGAAGAGGGGATGCATGCGATGAAGGACAGAAAACCCTGCCATTGTCGAAGGCCCTCTCTCTCCTTGTCTCTCCCATGGCGATAAATAATCCCCTTTTTACTCTATGGACACTTCACTTGGAAATGGAAATGTAATTTTTTCCCCTGTCAAATCAACAATATGATGGCCATTGTCTCTCCTTGTCTGGTACGACAGGCTAGTAATGTCTGGTTCAGGGACGCTTCTCGTGGCTCTTCTCTTCTCTCTCTGTCCCCCTCTCTGCTCTTCTCTTCCTCTGCCCCTCTCTCTCTTTCTCTGTCCGCCTTCTCTTCGGCCCGCCACTCTTTCTCTTCTCTGCCCCCCTCTGCTCCTTTCCTGCCTCCTCTCTTGCCCCTTCTTTCTCTGTCCCCCTCTCCTCTTTCTCTAAATCCTTTAATTAGAGCCAGGCGCTTACTGCTAGAAGATCTGCGAAATGGCGCTCGCGGGCTTGTGGATGATTGGAGGTTTATCACGTCTTGAGGACGTGAATGATGTAGAAGGGGAATAGCGCGAGATCGGCACGCCATGTTTATCTACATGCTATGCAAATGGTGGAAGGTCTGATGTCAGACTGGTTGGATGATAAACAGTCAGTGCTAAACAGACTGAACTTTTGGCAAACTGATTTTATTGTAGGATATCAGGCTCTGATTAGAGACATCCTAAGAAGATAGAGGTTGATTGATGCATTTCCTTGAACTGGTGAATATAAGAAAATCATGCCCCATTTAGAAATAGAAGGGAAGATGATTGTTTTGAGATGAACTTGAGTCCATAATGTTGTTTGATCGGGTGGTTAGGCTGTTAGCTGGACAAAAGTAGGTCCTGAAAATTGTAATGCTGTTAAATATAATTTTGTTTTGTGTGGATGTTCAGTGAAATTTATGCAGAATCGAAGCTCTTGCATAGCCTGCAGTGCAGAAAAATGAATCAAATTAAGATACTACCTGTAGTAGGAAGTTGTACCAATGTTATCATTTTGAGATAATCTTACACATCTCAATGTAAATGAAATAACGCAGGATTACCTACAGTAATCACAAAGAAAAAAGCTAAAGGAAACTATAACAGAAGACTTTGGCTATTCACATAAGAAGCCTAAGGCCTTCCATATTGCCTTGTCTTACTTGTTGAGATAAGCACTGAACTTGAAAGTCATGAAAGTCATTGGAAGGGGAAGAGGCAACATTATTTGAAAGGGGGAATGTGGTGATGTTCTTAGTGGCCTGCTTGATGCAAGGGAAGGAATTAGGTAGGCAAGCACTGAACTGGTGTGTGATGTGTGTGTGTGTGTGTGTGTGTGTGTGGTGTGTGTGTGTGTGTGTTGTGTTGTTGTTGGTGTGTGTGTGTGTGTGTGTGTGTTGTGTGTGTGTGTGGTGTGTGTGTGTGTGTGTGTGTTAGGTGTGTGGTGTGTGTGTGGTGTGTTGTGTGTGTGTGTGTGTGTTGTGTGCTGTGGTGTGTGCCATTTTGAGCGCATGATGCTTGTCTGTGTGGTAAGTGCAGTTGTTGGAAGTAGTTGTACTGAACAAATAGATAGAATGAAACATTCCCTCTTTTTCTTACTACTTATTTCTTCGGTCATTATTTTACAAGAAGTTCTTCTATAACACGGTGTAGTACTTTTTCTATCTCTTCGCTTTCTGTTCTCCATTTAGGGAGCTGTCTGTTAGTCGCTATGGTGAGTGCTAAGTGATTTATAGACTCATCTATAACGTGGTGATTATCAACCCCCAGGAGAGGCACCAAGTACAGAGTAATACAGAGGGTGATTGGAACAGATTGCCATGGGGTGGTTATCAAAGTGGATTATCTAAAATGGTCGAGGCTATTGAAGTTCGCACATTGAGGGGAAATGCATTTCCGCTATCAGCTAATCATTATTTTTTGTTGTTGCTGCGTATGGAAGATGAAACACCTTACTCTAATGGATGTACGACTAGGGCTGGGAATAATGAGAGTGAATGTCATTTCACGTAAACTCACGATCCTGATCCGGCGTGGATGGTGATCAATGCATTGAGTCAGGTCACGTCTGCTTCTGCGAACTTGCTCTGACATCCGGAAATATATACATTTAGACGGATCCTCGGATTTACTGGAATAGAAGATGCGCTCAAATACTTTTGGGGGGAAACTCAGTGTCCTTAAAATAGATTAGAAATGGGAAATTAGGTAAGTCTGTTGTTAATTTTGGGTTGATTTCAGTCACATTTAACAGTCATTATGCCGGTATTGCAAAGCAATAAAGGATTTATATCAAATGATGTTGTGGAATTCACTTCCAGTTCTTATTATCCTAATGTGATTATCTTCAGCAAGTCATCTGTTTATTAGAAATTGAGTATCCTCAACGTGAGAGTACATGACAAGAGGCATATGCTCACTTGGAGTTGGTCAATGATGACTTGAGAGGGCTTAGTGGGTGAGTAAGAGGGGTATTTGGATCTCCCATTATCTCTGGAGTAGGA
>NW_019948594.1:0-1634 GCF_002910315.2 Salvelinus sp. IW2-2015
AAGTTGATGGAGACAGACGAAGTCAACGGGAGGATGGAGAGAAGGTGAGCGAAGGACAGGAAGAGGAGGACAGGCAGGGAATGAATGACAGCCAGTGGCCTGTTCTGTGAAGGGGCCAGTTCCCATGGCAATACTTGTCTCTTGTCTCTGTGCGAGATTGCTCGTCGACTTGGAGAGTCTGGTGGAGGCTAGGGCTGTCTGGAGGTTTCTCTCTCCCTCCTCTCACTCTCTCCCTGCTATACTCACTCTCTTGTTTTCTCTCTCATCTGGTGAGAGACTTGAGAGGGGGAAGATGGAGTGAGAGAGAGAAGCAAGGTATCTCTCACTCCATCCTCCCTCTGTCAATCCCTCTCTCTCAATCCCTCTCTCTGTGTGTGTGTGTGTGTGTGTGTGTGTGTGTGTGTGTGTGTGTGTGTGGTTGGTGTGTGTTGTTGTGTGTGTGTGTGTGTGTGTGTGTTGTGTGTGTGTGTGTGGTGTGTGTGTGTGTGTGTGTGTGTGTGTGTGTGTGTGAGAATTTGCTCCTCAACTCATTATAGAAGATAACAGCCCGAAGATGGGTTTCCTCTTGTAGTTATTGAAAATGAAGGCATGTTCTCCATGAATTTACCTGGATGAGTAAGGAGAGAAAACAATCTTGGGGAAGATGAATTATGTTCAAATGTTGTTGATTCGGAGCTGTAAAGGTCCAGTGCAGTACTTCCCTCGCTGCAGATGGATATTTATTTAACCTTTATTTAACCAGGAAGTGCTGATTTGAAATCTTTTTCAAGAGCGTCCTGGCCAAGATAGGCAGCACCAAGTCATTACACAATTCCAGACAGTTAACATGAAAAACTACAGGTAATCTAGTAAAAAAACATTTAATTCACAGGAGTACAAACAATCATAAAACAGCAAACTAAAAACATTGGCAGGTCAAGGAATCAGCCTCAAAATCCTTCATCAATGATTTAAAAACACCAATCAGTTCTTCCAGTTTTAAAGTATTTTTTAAGTCGTTCCAAGCCGATGGCGCAGAGTACATAAAAGCCCTTTTACCAAATTCAGTTCGAACAGTTAGCAAATACAGGACTAGTAGAGAAAATATATTTTTTATTCTGATTTCTCAGGGGTTGCTGCAGCACCCCTACTTCCCATGGCTATGTGTTCATTAGAAGTTTTTAACTTTTAGGCAAGCATGTTACTCTCTGCTGCACAAACACACTTCATCACCAGCAGTGAGAGGCTATATGTTGTAAATCTGTGACTCTATGCAGTCCGTTTTGCTGTTAGTTCAGTTAATGTCTGTGTCTGAGCTGCTGTGAGCCTAAAGGGACTTGGTGTCATTATACACTCTGCTCACACACACACCCTGCCTGGCTGAGGTTGGTCCACATTCTCCTCATTCACACACACACCTTTCCGTATCGGCTCAGTGTGTCTTTAACCCCACACACACACACTGTCGTCTCCATGCGGCTCTAACCAGCCATGTCTGGCGGGGATATTAACGTAACCGCAGAGACGGTTTGAGCGTAGCGACGCTGTCACAACGGATTAGCCTGACAACGCTCCGATCCACCCAACTAACTTCTGGAGCATCCGTTCCTCTCTTCTTCTTCTCCTCCTCTCTTCTCTCCTGTTTTCTCGCTCAC
>NW_019948594.1:1659-8028 GCF_002910315.2 Salvelinus sp. IW2-2015
TTTCCCTGTCGCCGTATATAGCGTACCTTCTACCTTTCCCCCAGCCAGGCATAGTCCAGGAAGTGGTAGGGTGTAGGCCACGCGCCACCTTTCGGTCTTTCTGCACCTGTGGCCGTGATCGGCAGTGGAAGAAGAGATCGTCCTCCCAGGTATCGTCCTCTCCTCCCCCTCAAGCCAGCGTAGGAAAGCCGTGCAGCCCATCATCGCCTGCAGGGAGGAGGGCTGGGCCGGTCGAGAGACGAGAACAGAAAAAATTCCTAGCCTCTCTTCCCTGGCTGAGGGGAAGACCCGAGAATCCGAGGACTACCAGAGAAAGAGAGGAGCCGAGACTGAGTGAGACGGGGATGGGACAATTGAAAACCGAACGGAGAGAGAAAGAGGAAGCCGAGGGAGAGTAAAGGGAATCTGGGAAGAGAGGAGGGGAGAAATGAATGGAGAGTAAAGAGGCTGAGGAGAGAGAGAGAAGAGAGAGGAGCCAGCGAGAGAGATGAGAGAAGAGAGAGGAGAGAGAGAGGAAGAGAGAAGAGGATGAGGATGCGGAGGAGAGGAGTGAGTGGCGGGAGAGAGAGAGAGTGAGATGGAGAGAGAGAGAGGAGAGATGAGAGAGAATTGCGGAAGAGAGACCGGGAGAGAGAGAGAGAAAGGAGGAGAGAGGAGAGGAGAGAGAGGAAGGAAGGGGGAGCTGAGAGCGAGGAGAAGAGAGAGAGAGAGAAGGAGAGAGCGAGGGGAGATGACGAGGAAGAGAGAGTGAGCAGAGAGGAGATGAGAGACGACGGATGGAGAGAGAGAGGAGGAGGAGAGAGGAGAGACGGAGAAGAGAGAGAGGAAGGACGAGCAGAGATGGCAAGGTGAGAGGAGCAGAAAAGGAAGATGGGGGAAAGTGGATGAGACAAGATGAGCTGAGAGTAAAGAAAACAAAGATCGGATGAAGAGAAGAAACAAAAAAATTGCATAAAAAAAAACTTGTTTCTAAAATACTATTAACAGTCAGAGACAAGGTGTGTGCATCGAGGCCACTTAAAAGTCCTCCCTCCCTGCTGTGAGACACAACCATCGCGGTATAATGTGTCACAACACACACACACACAAAAGCCAAAACACACAGGCACACTCACGCAGCACCACAACCATGACACACACACCAATAATAACAGGAAATGAATTTATGTGTCAACCATTACATGCCTGGTTCGCCTCGGATACGGCCATCCGAGGTTAAATCAAATCTGGGCGACTTGGGGAACGACATGCTTTGATCAGACATGGCAATAAAGGCAGAAATGAGAGACTGATTTCTTGCCCTGTTGACCACTGACGACATAGGACTGGAGGAGACGAGAGAAGGAAAGGAGGGGAGCGAGGAACGCTAAGGAGAAACCATACTGCATAAAAAGTAAAAGTGTTAGAGCACAGTTATAAGAACCATAGAGAGAAAAGAAGCAAACAGAACTAAGGAACTAGGGATGACAGTTTAAGGAACTCTAGGGACTAGGGGACCAGTTAAGCGAACTAGGGATGACAGTTAAGGAACTAGGGATGACAGTTAGGAACAGGGAGACAGTTAAGGACTAGGCGATGACAGTAAGGGAAAGGCGAGATACCTATTCAGTTGTACAACTGAATGCCATTCAATTGAAATGTGTCTTCTGCATTACAACCCAAACCCCTGCTGAATCAGAGAGGTGTGGGGGGCTGCCATAACCGACATCACGTCTTCGGCGCCCGGGGGAACAGGTGGGTTAACTGCTCTTGCTCAGGGGTGCAGAACGACAGATATTTACCTTGTCAGCTCGGGGGATTCAATCCAGCAACCTTTCGGTTACTGGCCCAACACTCTTTAACCAATAGGACTAGGGATACAGTTAAGGAAACTAGGGTATGACAGTTAAGGAACTTAGGGAATGACAGTTAATGAACTAGGGATGACAGTTAAGGAACTTAGGGATGACAGTTAAGGAACTAGGCAGGTGACAGTTAGGAACTAGGGGTGACAGTTAAGAACAGGGGTGACAGTTAGGAACTAGGGGTGATGCAGTTAAGGAACTAGGGTGACAGTTAAGGAACTAGAGTGGACAGTTAAGGAACTAGGCGGCGGACAGTTAAGGAACTAGGGGGGTGACCAGTTAAGGAACTAGGGGTGACAGTTAAGGACACTAGGGGTGACAGTTAAGGACTAGGGTGACAGTTAAGGAACTAGGGATGGACAGTATAGGAACCAGGGGTGACAGTTAAGGAACTAGGGGTGACAGTTAAGGAACTAGGGTGACAGTTAAGGAACTAGGGTGACAGTTAAGGAACTAGGGGTGACAGTTAAGGAAAAGAGGAAAGCGAGAAAGAAGGCGAAAGCGGCAGAGGAAGGAAAGAGGAGAAGAGAGGAGAGGAACAGAGGAGAAGAGAGGAGCAGGAAATCAGAGGAGAAGAGAGGAAGGAATAGAGGAGAAGAGGAGGTAAGGAACAGAGGAGAAGAGAGGAGAGGAACAGAGGAGAAGAGAGGAGAGGAGTAGATGAGGATTTAGAGAGGACAGGGATGTGAGCGAGAAAACAGGAGAGAAGAGAGGAGGAGGAGAAGAAGAGAGGAACGGAGGAGAAGAGAGGAGAGGAACAGAGGAGAAGAGAGGAGAGGAGTAGATGAGGATTTAGAGAGGACAGGGATATGAGCGAGAAAACAGGAGGAAGAAGAGAGAGGAGAAGAAGAAGAGAGGAACGGATGCTCCAGAAGTCAGTTGGGTGGAGCGGAGCGTTGTCAGGCTAATCCGTTGTGACAGCGTCACACACACACACACACACACACACACACACACACACACACACACACACACACACACACACACACTCTTCTAGATCCAGTAGTCAATTCCAATTTGACTCTTAGTCATCAGAACAGATTAGACAGGACTCCATCCAGATTTATATGAAATGTCTAGAAGTTTGGGCCTCCCGAGTGACGCAGTGGTCTAAGGCATCACTACAGATCCTGGTTCGATCCCAGGCTGTGTCGCAGCCGGCCGCGACCAGGAGACCCATGAGGCGGTGCACAATTGGCCCAGCATCGTCTGGGTTAGGGGACTGTTTGGCCGGCCGGGATTGGCTTGTCCCATTGCGCTCTACGACTCGTGTGGCGGGCCGGGATTGGCTTGTCCCATTGCGCTCTACGACTCGTGTGGCGGGCCGGGCGCATGCACACTGACACGATCACCAGTTGAACGGTGTTTCCTCCAACAGTTGGTTTCCGGGTTAAGCGAGCAGTGTGTCAAGAAGAAGGGTTGTGTTTCGTAGGACGCATGGCTCTCGACCTTCGCCTCTCCCGAGTCCGTACTGGAGTTGCAGCGATGGGACAAGACTGTAACTACCAATTTGGATATCACGAAATTGGGGAGAAAATGGGGTAAAAAGTATCCTTTGGTCTTCAGGAACAGGGTTGACATTTATACTGTCATTTCAACATACTCTTGGTTTGAGGAGGCATCCCAAGATTCAGCTCTAAAGTACAGACCAATCCACGCCCTCTCCCTACCTCTGAAAACAAAAGGGAGATGAGAGAGTAGTGTAGTCTAAGTTTTGTTCTGTGTTTAAGGAATGGTGTGTGTGTGTATGTCTGTGTGTGTGCCTGCAGCGTTTTGGAACTGTTTGATGAGAAGCCCCAGGAGGCTGCTGGGTTCTAAATATACTAATTCTGCTATTGTGACAGAACACAAGGGATTGTGCAGAGAGTGAAAAAAGAGAGTTGGGGAGATGTTTCTGGATTGTTAAGTCTCACCATTTGTCCATGTTAAGATTCCTTTTCTTTCACCTTGTATTTAATGGATGCAGGAAGTTGAGTCAAAGTCAGTTGTTGAATTTGTTACATATTCAGAACTTTCAGCAGCCAGCCCAGTACAGTGTTTGCATCCCAAATGGCACCCTATTCCCTTTAAAGTGCACTACTTATAAGGCTCCGGTCAAAAATAGTGCACTATAAAGGGATTAGGTTGCTATTTGGAACTCAACCACTAGCAGAGGAAGTCATGACCAACCAGACAACAGCTCTGAATTCAGCCGCCTCTGTTTCTGATAAGCTCATTATAAGATAGATGGGAGCACATGCATAGTGTACTGTCACGCTGGTATAAAGGATTTTGGAGACAGGCGCAGGAATACACAATAGGGGTTTTTAATATACCCAAAACAAACACGTTCACGAAAAACACTGGGCTGTACCCAAACAGAAGAGCGAGGGTAAACCACATTGAACTACACGGGACGATACCCGTAATACACAATATATAAAGCACGCAGCATAACAGCTGCACCAACGGTTAGGTCCTCACACCACAAACGGACATGGGAACAGTAATCAACAAAACCATGGAAACCAAAGGGCACATATATACAAATACTAATCAGTGGGAATAGAGGACAGGTGTGCGTGATGAAAGTTCCGGAGGGATCCGTGACATGTACTGTAAACGCACATGTACTCACACACACACACACACACACACACACACACACACACACAACCACACACCACACAAACGACACAAAATCACATTAAAACACTCAACACGGCTCTCGTGAGTGGCATCACAACTACATGATAAAACCACACACACACACACGACGTTTTCAGGCTAGGTCCTATTGTATCATGTGGTCTCGATAGACATAAGAATCGGCCTAAGGTCATTTGATATGCGTAACTTCTCTTGCATTTCACCTGAACGTCCTTACGTCGTCTGCATAGCAATTGCTCTGCTCAGGGGCATCAAGGAAGATTACTCTCACAACTGTGTGGTGTGTGTGTGTTGTGTGTGTGTGGTTTGTGTGTGTGTTGTGTGTGTGTGTGTGGTGTGTGTGTTGTGTGTGTGTGTGTGTGGTGTGTGTGTCATGGGAGAGACCAAGAAGCGGCGAGTGAAGGATCCTGAAGGATTATCTGATAATTTCTGTGGAGATTTAACTTTCAGCAATGGGATTTATTTTGTGTGTGTGTGTTATATGTGGGGACTGAGGAGACACAGGTGTGGTGTGTGCACACGTTCAGTTGCGTGCATGGGGCTGTCACAGTGAGGACTCGTCCTGTGTTCAGTCCTGAACATTGAAAGAGAAACCCACGGTCAAATATCACCACTTTACGCTTCCATTTTAGTTTTCTTTATGTATATATTATTTCACCTCTCCATGTGACTTCAATGACTTCCCACACGCAGTCATGGAGATAATAAGAAATACTACCATGTCCTGGTGTGCTCATATCATTCAGACTATCTATACTAGATATCTGGGGGGTCTCCGTGTTCTGTCTCTAATAACTCTGGTCTCTCTGGCTCTCTCTATATATATATATACATGTCTCATCGCTCTCTCTCTCATAATTCAATTCCAATTCAAGGGGCTGTTATTGGGCATGGGAAACATGTGTTATACATTGGCCAAAGCAAGTGGGAGGGTAGATAATATACCAACCAAGGTGACAATAAACAATAAAAATTAAACAGTAACATTAAACACATCACAGAAGTTTCAAAAGCAATAACGACATCGGACAACATGTCATAACTTCATATATATACAGTGTTGTACAACTGTACAAATGGTTAAAGCACACAAGTTGAACATCCACCAGCCGTATAGAGTTACCAACACATAAAATATGCGGTTGTTTGTATTACAATGGTGGTTTGTTCTCACATGGTTGCCTGTTTCTTGTGGCAACAGGTCACAAAATCTTGCTGCTGTGATGGCACAACTGTGGGAATCACCGTCCAGTAGATATGGGAGTATATTCCAAAAAATTGGATTTTGTTTTTTCCGAATGTCTTTGTGGGCATCTGTGCTAATATCTAGGAAATATTGTCTCTCTAATATGGTATACATTGGGCAGGAGGTTTAGGAAGTGCAGCTCCAGTTTCCAACCCGTCATTTTGTGGGCAAGTGAGCACATAGCCTGTCGTTCCTCTGAGAGCCATGT
Organism: Salvelinus sp. IW2-2015; assembly: GCF_002910315.2. NCBI lineage: Eukaryota > Metazoa > Chordata > Actinopteri > Salmoniformes > Salmonidae > Salvelinus > Salvelinus sp. IW2-2015. The sequence goes on from NW_019948594.1 coordinate 7,607, forward strand.
CCTGCCTACGGCGGCCTTTCTCAATAGGCAAGGCTATGCCTCACTGAGTCCTGACATAAGTCCAAAGCTTTTCCTTAAGTTTGGGTCAGTCACAGTGGTCGAGGTATTCTGGCCAACTGTATACATTCTTCTGTTAGGCGCTCAAATGATTCTAGTTTGCCTCTCCAACGGATTCTCTAGGTGCTTCTGTTTCTATTCCCTCTTTCTGTCGTCCTATAGATCTCTGTCTCTGTCTCTCTCTCTCGTATAATATATATATATATATATCATGTCTCTCACTCTCTGTTCTCTCTCTGTTCTCTTATCTGTCCTCTATAATCTCCTCAGTCTCTGTCTCTCGTGTCTTCTCGTCTCTCTCTGTGTCCTCTTTCACACTTCTGCCGTCTCTATATATATTGTCTCTCTCGCAATCTCTCTCATTC
>NW_019948594.1:8053-14737 GCF_002910315.2 Salvelinus sp. IW2-2015
GGGAGAGAGATGGAGGGAGAGAGATGGTGGGAGTGATGGAGAGAGTGATGGAGGGAGAGAGATGGTGGGAGAGAGATGGAGGGAGTGATGGAGGGAGAGAGATGGTGGGGGTGATAAAAAATGTGAGGTAGTCGCTCTGATGGAGGGAGGGGCCATTAAAGGAGAAAGAGTGTGAGCGAATAGGTGTGGGAAAAGGAGAGACAGGAGGAGAGTGAGGGAGGGAAAATGAGTCAGGTGTGATCACAGTGACTAAAGCTTCTCTCCTCAACTGACACATTGGGGCTCTGAAGTCAGCTGATGAGTTTTAGCGCATATAGAGAAAGAAACACTCTTCTGACTGATGAACGTGAAGGCTATAAATCCCATCAATCAGAATAGCAGCTTCAATTGGTGCGTGTCTGTCTGTGTGTGTATCTGCTGTGTTCGCCCATGTGTGTGAGAGAGAGCAAGATACACTACATGACCAAAAGTATGTGGACATCTGCTCCTCGAACATGTCATTCCAAAATCATGGGCATTAATATAGAGTTTGTCACCCCTTTGCTGCTATAACAGCATCCACTCTTCTAGGAAGGCTTTCAACCAGATGTTGGAACATTGCTGCTGGGACTTGCTTCCATTCAACCACAAGACCATTAGTGAGGTCGTGCACTGATGTTTGGCGATTGGGCCTGTCTTGCAGTCGGCGTTCCAATTCATACCAAAGGTGTTCGATGGGGTTGAGGTCAGGGCTCTGTGCAGGCTAGTCAAGTTCTTCCACACTGATCTCGACAAACCATTTCTGTATGGACCTCGCTTTGTGCACAGGGGCATTGTCATGCTGAAACAGGAAAGGGCCTTCCCCAAACTGTTGCCACAAAGTTGGAAGCACAGAATAGTCTAGAATGTCATTGTATGCTGTAGCGTTAAGATTTCCCTTCACTGGAACTAAGGCGCCTAGCCCGAACCATGAAAACAGCCCTAGACCATTATTCCTCCTCCACCAAACTTTACTGTTGGCACTATGCATTCCCAGATTTGTCTGTCAGACTGCCAGATGGTGAAGCATGCTTCATCACTCCAGAGAACGCGTTTCCACTGATCCAAAGTCCAATGGCAGCAAGCTTTACACCACTCCAGCTGACGCTTGGCATTGCGCATGGTGATCTTAAGCTTGTGTGCGGCTGCTCGGCCATGGAAACCCATTTCATGAAGCTCCCGACAAACAGTTCTTGTGCTGACGTTGCTTCCAGAGGCAGTTTGGAACTCGGTAGTGAGTGTTGCAACCGAGGACAGAGGATTTTTACTCACTTCAGCACTCGTCGGTCCCGTTCTGTGAGCTTGTGTGGCCTAGCACTTCGTAGCTGAGCAGTTGTTGCTCCTAGACGTTTCTACTTAATTGATAATGCATGAGAAGTGTTTGGAGGATATTTTGGCACAGATGTTTTTAGGCCCGAGACAAATACCGGCTTCTAGGGCATTATCACTTTTATACAATGGGTTACCAACATATTCAAATAAGGATTGACATAGTTTCATTAAAAACATTATTTTGACACATTTATTCATACTATTTCATCCTTTCACAAGACATAGACCCGATACGAATCTAGGGTTGCTACCCAAGCCGGCTGGTCGTTCGTTCTATCAGTTGGGCTGCCAGAGACGGGACCCAGTCATTCAATCTTTTCTTCTGTATCTATGGACGCGACCCAGTCGTTCGTTCTAAATGTTCCATTGCCATACTGGCTAGCAACGTTCTTATCCCTTGCTTGCTAGCTAGCCAACTACGGCTAACTTACAGTCACGTCAAAGAGTGCAGCCAGAATAACAACGAAGTAGCCTATTTGCATTTGTTTAAGCCATTTTCTAGTGACATTTATTTGGATACATCCACAACAATGAGCTAATGATACGCGATTTCACCTGGCATAGAACATGTGCTCTCTCGTCAGGACACTGTTGTTCAGAGGAGCTAGTCAACAACACAGCTAACACAATCACTTCAAACTGAAGATGGAAAGACTTCAAACTAGCTACACTTCGTTTCGTTTTACAACTGGCTGAGAAAAGCTGCCTACCTGTCTGTCTCGTCCCGACTCCCGACATGTTCATTACTATGGGACAGCTGGAGATCAAATTTGAATATTGACACAATGTTGTAAATGTCGGAGAGACAGACAGCAAGGTTGAAAACAAATCTCTGCTGTTGAAAACTAAATGTTAGTCTAAAAGAAATTAGATAATGTCTAGATGCTTTTTATAGTGGAGATCGAGTTTATAAATTGCTTGGCTGGCCTGATGAGCGCGTGGGTTGCGCAGTCAGATGGAACAGAGTAAATAGGCATTTTAAAGTCACAGATTTAGCCGGTGGTAACTTGTGGAATAGACATCGGCTGGAATGCGGTTTTAACCAATCAGCATTCAAGATTAGACCCACCCGTTGTATAATTCACAATAACAGCACTTACAGTTACAGCTCTAGCAGGGCAGAAATTTGACAAACAGACTTATTGGAAAGGTGTCACGTTGAAAGTCACTGAGCTCTTCTGTAAGGCCATTCTACTTCCAATGTTTGTCTATGGAGATTGCATGGCTGTGTCCTTGATTTTATCCACCTGTCATATATAGTGTACATAAAGCTGCTGAAGTTTGTGATGTATTCAGCTACAGTGCTGTGAAAAAAGTATTTGCCCCCTTTCTAATTTTCTCTACTTTTACAGCAAAGAGATGGTGGAGGTGACCCTCTCAGTCTGAGGTGTTCTGAATGACGATGAAGAAATAGTCTTTAACTGGAGCAATCATAATCTCATTCTTCTTGGAGAGGACCCTGAGGAAGGTGAGGTCATTCTGGGGGTCAATGTCCCTAACTGTGCTAAGTGCCTTCATCACTAACTGGTGAATGAGTCCAGCATACTGCACTGTGCTGGAGTAGTCCAGAGTGATTTTGATAGGGATGCCTTCAGCATTGACCATATTACATATTTTTGAAACTGAATGTTATCAAATCTTCAACCAAAACATAATATTAGATCAAGGGAACCTGAGGGAACAAATAACACAATTACATGCTTATTTCACAAACAAAGTTTGTTAATTTGTTGTTATTTCTTAACTCAGGTTTTCTTTATCTAAAATTAGCTTGTGGTTAAATATTGCAAAAATAGATAGAATCAGAAAAGGGGCAAATACATTTTCACGGCACTGTAAATAGAATTTATGATGAATGTAAGCTAGCAAAACATGATATATTGAGATATCGAAACACATGATATAATGAGCTATCGAAACACATGATATAATGAACTGTCAAAACACATTATATATTGAGCTATCAAAACACATGATATATTGAGCTATCAAAACACATGGTATATTGAGCTATCAAAACACATGGTATATTGAACTGTCAAAACACATGATATATTGAGCTGTCAAAACACATTATATATTGAGCTATCAAAACACATGATATATTGAGCTGTCAAAACACATGATATATTGAGCTGTCAAAACACATGATATATTGAGCTATCAGAATATAAGTGATGCCTGGGAGTGTGTGTGTTTTTGGGAATCTATCAGTGTGTGAGGTGGGAATATTCAGCTCTTTAGAGAATGCATGAAGAGGTTTACTGGTAGAATTTGAAATGTAACTTGGACTGGATGACTAGTCAGTAGTCAGACCAAGCAATATTCTACTCTCTAAACTACAGACATGTCATGGGGTGTTTTCAGGCAGTTCATCTGAACTCTGACCTGGTCAAACATTTCCTGTACCATGGATGCTCTAGAAGAACTGAGACTTTGTCCCAAATGGCACCCTGTTTGCAACATACAGGACATTATGGGCCCTGGTCAAATGTAGTGCACTATGTAGGGAATAGGGTGCCATTTGGGATGCAGACAGTGTGTTATGACCCTGACCAACAGCAGTCTAACCCGCAAACTCATACCTCAGCTGTGTGTGTGTGTGTGTGTGTGTCATACCTCGACGGTGGGAACCTCAGGGCTTTAGGACGTGTATTTTATAGTCAGTGTTTGGCACGTATATTCCTGCTCAACTCTAGTCATTCAAATATACTGAAGACATGTCAAGGAGGTATAATAAGCCCTGGGATAGGAGTGAGTAATAATCCCCACCACCCACTTACTCTTGACGCGCACACATACACACACACACACATAGACCATCACCAGTCAAGATTACAAGAGCATTGGAAGCTCAAGGTTCTGATTCCAGATTTCAAAATTCCCATTCTGGAGTGTAGTGGTTCTCATGCTGGTTCTCAGACAGTCTTCTCAGTCTTCTCTCAGGCCAGTGCCTGTGGGGTAAAGTGAAGTGCTGATTAACAACAGATAATTCAGTCATTCACTACTTCCTCCATCTGTCCCACTGGTCAACAACTCTAGTCATGAGGAGAGGCCATCTGTCCCACTGGTCAACAACTCTAGTCATGAGGAGAGGAAGAGGCATCTGTCCCACTGGTCAACAACTCTAGTCATGAAGAGAGGCCATCTGTCCCATCTGGTCAACAACTCTATCATGAGGAGAGAGCCATCCTGTCCCACTGGTCAACAACTCTAGTCATGGGAGAGGCCCATCTGTCCCACTGGTCAACAACTCTAGTCATGAGGAATAAGGCCATCTGTCCCACTGGTCAACAACTCTAGTCATGAGGAGAGGCCATCTGTCCACTGTCAACAACTCTAGTCATGAGGAGAGGCCATCTGTCCCACTGGTCAACAACTCTAGTCATGAGGAGAGGCCATCTGTCCCACTGGTCAACAACTCTAGTCATGAGGAGAGGCCATCTGTCCCACTGGTCAACACACTCTAGTCATGAGGAGAGGCCATTCTGTCCCACTGGTCAGCAACCTCAGTCATGAGAGAGCGCCATCTGTCCCATGGTCAACAACTCTAGTCATGAGGAGAGGGTATCCAACATCCCCACTATCTGAACCTGGCCATTGTACACTTCCAGAGAGAGTTGTGCCTCAAGCTGTTCCTTGGCAGAGCGGAATGATAGCCCTCTTAAAACCACTATGGTAAAAAGATATCCTCCTCCCCTCCTCCTCTCTCTCCTGCAGGGGGAAATTAGACTAGTATGTTGTGGATATCTTACTGGTTATTGTAATAGGAGTGTTAAGATAATGATGCCTAAATGACTGTTTAGTGACACAATCATATTTTGTTTGACAACCGGAGGGAGGGAGAGCGAGGGAGGATGGAGGGAGGAGGGAAGAGATGGAGTGAGGGGGGAGGGGGAGGGGTGGGTTGAATCCCTCTGTAGATTCAGGTTTTAGTATCCGAGGTATTAGTTGTGGTTCAGAAAATAAGCTCCTCAGATTGTCTGAGTTATGGTTTCTATAATGATAGATGTGAATGTATGGTGAAGTTAGTGGGTGCATGAGTGTGTGTGGTGCATGCACGCTTGTGGAATCGTGTGTGTGAGTGTGTTTGTGCCTTGACACTGTGTGTGTGTGTGTGTGTGTGTGTGTGTGTTGTGGTGTGTGTGTGGTGTGTGTTGTGTGTGTGTGTGTGGTGTGTGTGTGTGTGTGTGTGTGTGTGTGTGTGTGTGTGTGTGTGTGTGTGTGTGAACAGGCCAGATGATGATCTGGGGACCAGATGGAGAATGAGATGGCTAACACATCTCTGTGTGGCTCAGTTCATTTATTCAGACTATCTTCTCTCCAGGCCCATATGCAAATGAGACGGAATGAAGAGAGGATGACCAAGCATATAGGACCAGGCGACACACACACTTATTACACATACACAAGTCATTCACACATATATTTATAATATATACTGTGTATACACACACACACGCACCTCAATGGGATCATTACTATTTGAAACACAACACGCATATTTCCCTTGGGGGTAACCATGAGATTAGAGCCTATATGATAAGGCTGTCCTCTAGTCTCATTGAAAGCGAATAGCTCTTCTCTCCATTGTGGTTCTGTAATGGGGGAAACCATGAGCTGATCCTGCTAGCTGTAAGCGCTATCATACAGACAGCTTCATACAGCCACCCATCAGCTAAGCATGCTATCCCTATGCCAAAGGAGAGAAAGAGACTCTCACACACACACACACGACCACACACCCACACACACACACAGGAAAACACAAGAACACACCACACACTCTGCACTGTGGGAGAGCTATTGTACACAGCCCTGGAAGAGCGAATCAGATGTGGTTTACTTCTGTGCATGTGTGTTGTGTGTGCACCGTGTATGTGTGTGTGTGTTTTGTGTGCACTGTGTATGTGTGGTGTGTGTTTGTTGTGCACTGTGTATGTGTGTGTGTGTTTTGTGTGCACCGTAGTATGTGTTGTGTGTGTGTGTTGTGTGCACTGTGTATGTGTGTGTGTGTTTGTGTCACTGTGTATGTGTGTTGTGTTTGTCTGCAACCGTGTATGTGTGTTTGTGTGCATGTGTGGTGTGTGTATGTATGTGTGTTGTGTGTGCGTGTGTGTCCTAACCAAAACCCCTAGAGTCGATTGACGCGGCCACGCTAATTAACATAATCCAAATCCCCAACAAAATCAGTCATGCCATTATTACAAAACGTAGGGCAAACAGCAAAAAATACAACACTCCTGACAACCGTCTCATCCACTGCCAGCATTACATCGCTATGTTGTTGTCGTGTTGTCGTAACACAAGAAAACACAAGCAATCAGCGCGAAA
>NW_019948595.1:0-1068 GCF_002910315.2 Salvelinus sp. IW2-2015
TGGAGACAGTGTTTGGGTCCTGTCTGACTGGCAGTAGAGGAGACAGTGTTTGGGTCCTGTCTGACTGGCAGTAGAGGATACAGTGTTTGGGTCCTCCTGTCTGACTGGCAGTAGAGGATACAGCCTTTGGGTCCTGTCTGACTGGCAGTAGAGGATACAGCCTTTGGGTCCTGTCTGACTGGCAGTAGTGGATACAGCCTTTGGGTCCTGTCTGACTGGCAGTAGAGGATACAGCCTTTGGGTCCTGGAGATGAAAGTAAATGCATTATTCCCTTTGGTTTTGGTGAAAGAACCATTACTGACAGCATCACTGTTTTGAAGATGGCCGTAGATTGTCTTTTTTACATGACGTCTTCTTCTGACGAGGGAGATTCTGACAGCGTCACTGTTTTTAATAACTGTCCATCAATGGACTGGGAGTGTCCCTTTCTCATGTGAAAGGTGTATTCATCAGTGTGTGTGTGTGTGTGTGTGTAGTGAATGTCTGTACATGGTTTTCTCTGCTGACAGGTGGAGTTGATAAGAGTTGAGCTGCTGCAGGAGAGTGCAGTCAAACAGGACCTGGAGTGTGACAAGATCACTCTGGAGAGACAGGTACTGGACTTTCTCAATTTCTCCTCCTCACCCATCTCTCTTCACATGTAGTCCTCTCCATTGGTGGTTGAAGTTGCTGTATGTCACCCCCCTGGATCATTGGTGCTTAAACCTGCTTGTATATGGTACCCCCTGAATCATTCCCCATGCTTCCTGTCTCTTTTATATGTGCTCACCCTTTTGTTGTTCTCCTCCAGAATAAGGAGCTGAAGAGCAGGGTGTCTCATCTAGAGGGCTCCCAGAGGTCCAACCAGGATGTTGTGGTCTCCAGACTGGAGGGAAGGGTCCAGGAGCTGGAGGGGAGGCTGGCGGGAGAGGAGAGGTGAGATGGATGGATGGGTGAGGTAGAGGGGAGGCTGGCAGGAGAGGAGAGGTGAAATGGAGGGGAGAGGTGAGCAGGAGGGGAGGCTAGAGGGGAGAGGTGGAAAGGTGAGCTGGACGGGAGAGGTGGAAAGGTGAGCTGGACGGGAGAGG
>NW_019948595.1:5638-7575 GCF_002910315.2 Salvelinus sp. IW2-2015
TTTTTCCCAGCCAGGCTGTACACGTTCTCTTGTATGATATAGGGAGAAACTGACTTTTTTTATTTTTTAACAAGTACATTCTTTCAGTTTACTTTTATTTTGTTAGAGGTGGTGTGGTTGAAACTACAATACTCGTGTTATTCTATGACTGCTTTATCACGGCGCTCCCACCTGGTTCTCCAATGTGCCTGCAATGGGTGGCCGTGTGGGACTGGGGAATGTGTGCCACTAGTGGTCCTATAGTGGGATTTGCAGTCTGGCTTTCGAAGACAAAAGAAACCACGAGACGATAAAAAGCTAAATAAGAATCAACAAATTCCATTCATTGGCTTTGTGTGTGTTTGGCAGAATCGTTTTGGATACTACTTTAGGGAAGTTTCTAATCATTTATTATAGTTTCAGCTATCAGACACGGTGTTAATAAAAAATGTGTTTCATTATAATTAATACAGAATTTGCATCCTGGGAACAGGGCGAAACACTCATCTTTTACGAGTAACAATCAACAGTTCAAAACGTGTTTTCAACGCTTTCCTCCTAGCCAGCAGACCAAAATGACACTGGAACGTCCGATTTTTCATTATTTTGCTTTTCTCTTCAATAGCGCCGTGGTCGCTAAAACCGTAGCTTAAAACGTTTTGCCCTGGAAAGTACTATCCACAATCGATCGTGGTACGAACTCATACTTTACCTGGCAAGGGAGAACCGGTGATCAACGAAGGCGGTGCAACCCAGGGGAGGCTCAGCCATTGCACTCCGGCTGTGCTGACCCCTGCGAATTTCTCAAATGTGGAAATCTCGATTGCATAATTTCTGGTAGTGGGGGACTGCGTTCGCGCTCTCCCCTGATTTTATTGTTAAAGTAATCCTCCGGTGCGATTTATATAGCCTTTGTTGAGGTAAACGAAGCTTTTACATATAGATATCAAGTTTATTTACAATTTGGTATTTGTAGTAGCTCTGCTGTTTAATCAACAGAGTTTATCGATGTCCATCGCTTTGGTTGGTGCTGTATCCGATTCATGTGCTGTTTTCTACTGTTACAAATATGTGGAACATTGAACTGTTTGTCAATTGTCAATATTAGCACAATTCATGAAAATGGTATGCTGTTCTGTTTGGTTCAATTTACTTGCTTTTGAGACTCAGTTTTAAGACATTAACTTTATATACTTTACCATAATAAACTCAAAGCTTAGCAGGGTCGGGACTGGTAAGTACTTGGGTGGGAGACCGCGTTGGAATGCACTATTACTGATTTTGTCCAGTAGGAGGCGCTGTGTCCCCGTTGTAACAGGCACACTTCTGCCAGATGGTGTACCGTCTCTGCTGCTGTGTGTTGTTTTGTAAAATAAACGTTGTGAACTCCGAGAAAGGCTTGAATCACAGAGGGACGTTAGGGAATGTCTTTGTTTTTACAGAGACATAGCTTACGGAGAATTCACTCGACTCTGCTATTCAACCAGACAGCTTTTCAGTTTTCTGTAGCGATCGAAATGTGGCTTCTGGTAAGAGCAGGGGGAGGTGTATGCTTCCTCATCAACAATTCCTGGTTTACCGAAGTTGAAAACATACTCAGCTCCTGTTTACCCGACCTTGAGTTTCTGATACTAAATACCGACCCCACTATATACCAAGTTAATTCACGTGTGTTATTATCATAGCTGTGTATGTAACGGATGTTAGCGGGTACGCGCTACTAGCGTTTCAATCAGTTACGTCACTTGCTCTGAAACCTAGAAGTAGTGGTTCCCCTTGCTCTCCAAGGGCTGCGGCTTTTGTGGAGCGATGGGTAACGATGCTTCGTGGGCGACCGTTGTTGATGTGTGCAGAGGGTCCCTGGTTCGCGCCCGTGTCGGGGCGAGGGGACGTACTAAAGTTATACTGTTACATGTACAAGTTTACATTTACATTTACATTTAAGTCATTTAGCAGAC
>NW_019948595.1:11641-14729 GCF_002910315.2 Salvelinus sp. IW2-2015
CGCTGTTCTCCTCACACTTGCCCTACCCTGAACCCTCTCTTCCAGATGAAATCTCGCGTCTTGTGACGGCGGCCGCCCGAACAACCTGCCCGCTTGACCCCTATCCCCTCCTCTCTTCTTCCAGGGACCATTTCCGGAGACCTTCTCCCTTACCTCACCTCGCTCATCAAACTCATCCCTGACCGCTGGCTACGTTCCCTTCCGTCTTCAAACGAGAGCGAGAGTTGCACCCCTTCTGAAAAAGAAGCCTACACTCGAGTCCCTCACGATGTCAAACAAACATACAGGACCAGTATATCCTTCTTCTTTTTCTCTCCAAACTCGTTTGAAACGTGCCTCCATTGGCAGCTCTCCCGCGTATCTCTCTCAGAATTGACCTTTCTTGAAAATCAAATCAGTCAGTGTTTCAAGGACTTATCATTCAACGAGAAGACTGCTCTTCTCTGTTATCACGGAGGCGCTCCGCAACTGCTAAAGCGCTTAACTCTCTCTCCTCTGCTACTAATCATCCTTTCATAGGACCCTATCGGCTGCCTTCGATACTGTGAACCATTCAATCGCTCCCTCTCCAACCCTCTCCACTTTGGGCATCTTCCGGCGCGGCCCACGCATTGGTGCGTCCTACCTGGACCAGGTCGCTGCCTACCAGGTGGCAGTGTGGCGAGGAATCGTCTCCTCACCACGTGCTCTCACCCCCACTGTGCCCTCAGGGCTCTGTTCTAGGCCCTACGCTATTCTCGCCTAACACCAAGTCACTTGGAATCTGTTCATAACCTCACATGGTCTCTCCTTATCATTGCTATGCAGACGACACACAATTAATCTATCTGCCTTATCCCCCTTCTGCATTACCAGGTGGCGAATCGCCATCTCTGCCATGTCTGGCAGAACATATCCATGTGGATGACGGATCACCACCCTCAATCTGGAACCTCGGCAACGTCGAGGAACGCTCGCTCTCTCCTCCCGGGCGCAGAGACTGCCCCGTTCCATGATCTCTCAGCCATCACGGTTGACAACTCCATGTGTGTCCTCTGTCCAGAGCGCTAAGAACCTTGGCGTGATTCCTGGACAAACACCTGTCCGTTCTCAACTAAACATCAAGCGGTGGCCCGTTCCTGTTAGGTTCATGCCTGACACATCCGCAGAGTACGACCCTGCCCACACAGGAAGTGCCGCGCAGGTCCTAATCCAGGCACCTTGTTCATTCTCCAGCTGGATATCTGCAATCTCTGCTTGGATCTGGGCTTCCCTGCCGGTGCATTAAACCCCTACAACTCATCCAGAAACGCCCAGCCCGGCTGGTGCTTCAACGCTACCCAAGTTCTCTCCACGTCACCCCGCTCCTCCCTCTCTTCCCACTGGCCTTCCAGGTGTGAAGCTCGCATCCGCTACACAGACCATGGTGCTTGCCTACGAAGCTGTGAGGGAACGGCACCTCAGTCACCTCCAGGGCTCCTGATCAGCGCCCTACACCCAAACAAGCGAGGCACTGCCGTTCATGCCACCTCTGCCTGTCGCCTCCCTACCACTTGAGGAAGTACAAGTTTCCCGCTCACGACCAGTCAAAAACTGTTCGGCTGCTCTGCCTTACCCCAATGTGGCAACCAAACTCCCTCACACGCCAGGACAGCGGGAGTCATCACCACCTTCCCAGGACGACACCTGAAACCGCCACCCATTCTTTAAGGACAATACCTAGGATAGGATAAAGTATCCTTCTCACCCCCCCCCCCTTAAAACATTTAGAGCACTATGTAACAGTGGCTGCCTTCCACTGGAATGTCATAAGGTTGAAATGCACCAATTTGGTACAGTCGCTCTGGATAAGAGCAAGACAGCAAAGACAACTATGTAGCTAGCTAACACTACACTAATCAAGTCGTTCAGTTGAGTGTAATAGTTTCTACAGTGCTGCTATTCGGTAGACGGTGGACGTTTGCTAGCTGGCTAGCTGCTGGGCAGATAGCAGTGTAGACTACGTTAGGACGACGAAATACGATAATTACGCAATTATCTTTGATACAAGGACGGCTATGTAGCTAGCTAAGAAGAAATTGCTAAGATTAGACAAATCAAACCGTTGTACTATAATGAAATGTAATGAAAAGTTATACTACCTGCGGACCGAAGTGCGAATGCGACCGCTCGCTCCACCCCGCGTTTCAAGTTTGTTTCTTATTTTTATTTATTGTGTTTTTGTTCTACCTGATGTAATTTTTAGTATTACATTGTTATTCATTACTGCATTGTTGGGTTTAGAGCTTGCAAGAAAGGCATTTACTGAACTTGTGCACGTGACATTAAAACTTTACTGTAAAATAAATGTAATCAAGTTATGTCTATAAGTTAGTCACACAGGATAGCTCAAACAGCATTGGCCCGATTTTGACGAAACTTTGGTGAATGATGCGTCTTGCAATAGAGATCCGGCATTCATTAAATTATACTGATTGACCAGATGGTGGCGCTGTAACAAGAGATTGAAAATGCAAACTTTGAAATCTCACCACCTGTAACCCGTTTTACCTAAAGTCACAAAATTTGTTACATTGATTCCTCTCCTCACATGGAACAAATTTGCCTTAAGAACCCATAAGGTCCACCCTGATGGATTTTCCGCCATTTAGAACATTTAGTAAAAAAACACTTAAAACGCTACTCTTCTGGCACCGAATGACTGATATAACAGAATTATATCTACGAGGATATGAATGACCTTTGAACTTCAGAGAGTTGGCTTAACTAACGTTGGACCAGAGCTACCTAACGTTGGACCAGAGCTACCTAACGTTGGAATCAGGCTACTAATGTTGGCCAGAGCTACTAACGTTGGACAGAGTACCTACACGTTTGGACAGAAGCTACCTAAGTTGGGACTAGAGATACTAATGTTGGACAAGAGCTTACCTAACGTTGGACCAGAAGCTACCTAACTTTGGACAGAGCTACTAACGTTGGACTAGAGCTTAACTCAACGTTGGACCAGAGCTAACTAAAGTTTGGACCAGAGTACTAAGTTGGACCAGAGCACCTAAGTTGGGACAGAGCTAACTAACGTTGCCAGAGCTACCTAACGTTGACCAGA
>NW_019948596.1:0-14726 GCF_002910315.2 Salvelinus sp. IW2-2015
AGCTGTCTTCCATTGGTGTGGCTAATTGGTGATCCCAGTACGCTAACATGTCTCCATTGTGTGGGCTAATGGGGATCTCAGTAAGACTAGCTGTTCTCCTTGGTGTGGGCTCATGGGGATCCCCATAAGACTAGCTGTCTCCATTGGTGTGGCTAATGGGATCCTCAGTAAGACTAGCTGTCTCCATTGGTTGTGGGCTAATGGGATCCCAGGAAGAACTAGCTGTCCCATTGGTGTGGGCTAATAGGGATCCCCAGGAAGATAGCTGTCTCCAGTTGGTGTGGCGGCATAATGGGATCCCCAGTAAGACTAGCTGTCTCCATTGGTGTGGGCTAATGGGGATCCTCAGGAAGACTAGCTGTCTCCACTTGGTGTGGGCATATAGGGATCCCCAGGAAGACATAGCTGTCTCCATGGTTGGGCTACATGGGGATCCAGTAAGACTAGCTGTCACCTTGGTGTGGGCTATATGGGATCCCCAAGTAGACTAGCTGTCTCATTGGGTGTGGGCTAATGGGTCTCCCGAGTAAAGACTAAGCTGTCTCATTGCGTGTGGCTAATGGGGATCCCAGTAAGACTAGCTGTTCCAATGGTGTGGGCGTAATGGGGATCCTCAGTACAGGACTAGTTGTCTCCATTGGTGCTGGCTAATGGGGACTCCCAGTAAACTAGCTTCTCCATTTGGGTGTGGGCTAATGGGATCCCAGTAAGACTAGCTGTTTCCCATTGTCGTCGGCTAAGGGGATCCCCAGTAAGGCTAGCTGTCTCATTGGTGGGCTAATGGGGATCCCCAGTAAGACTAGCTGTCTCCATTGGTGTGGCTAATGGGAATCCTCAGTAAGATAGCTGTCTCCATGGTGTGGGCTAATGGGATCCCCCAGTAAGACTACTGTCTCCATTGGTAGTGGCTAATGGGGATCCCAAGTAAGACTAGCTGCCCATTGGTATTGGGCTATAGGGATCCCCAAGTAAGACTAGCTGTCCTCCATTGTCGTCGGTAATGGGATCCCCAGTAAAGGCTCAGCTGTCTCCATTGGTGTGGGCTAATGGGGATCCCCAGAAGAACTAGCTGTTCATTGCGTGTGGGCTACATAGGGGAATCCCAGTAAGCTAGTTGTCTCAATTGGTGTGGCTAATGGGATCCCCAGTAAGGACAGCGTCTCCATTGTCGATCGGCTAATGGGGATCCCCAGTAAGACTATGCTTCTCCATTGGGTTGGGCTAATGGGGATCCAGTAAGATAGCTGTCTCCATTGAGTGTGGGCTACATGGGGCATCCCAGTAAGATCTACTGTCTCCATTGGTGTGGGCTAATGGGGCTCCCTAACAGTCTCATTTTGGCTAGGGGATCCCGTAGCAGCTGTCTCATTGGTGTGGGCTAATGGGATCCCAGGTAAGACTAGCTGTCTCCATTGGTGTGGGCTGAATGGGGATCCCCATGTAAGGACTAGTGCCAGTGGTGGGCAATCCCCATAGACTGCTGTCCATGTGTGGGCTAATGGGGATCCTAAGAATCAATCGACGTCAACATGGCGGTTTGCCGCTGTTTATTTAAAAAAATGTTCTTATAAATGTCGAAATAATACACATGTGCCAAATCACTCAATATCACGCACAAACTGAAAATAGTTTGTGTGTGTGTACAATCAGTTAGCTGAGAGAGAGCTCAAATATCACATTCAATTTCTCTATATAGACTGCTCTACTGAAAACATGCATATATGGCAACATTCAAGTTGAGGAGACTAAACTAACATTTGTGTTACCTAGAATTATAAAAACTTCATGTCAAAAATTCTTCTATCTCCTGCACCCTGTACATAGCCCATCTAATAATTTAGCCCAACAACTACCTTTACCTACTGTAGTTATTTATTTATTTTGCTCCTTTGCCACCCCATTATTTCTATCTCTCTTTGCCAATTCCTCCACTGCAAATCTACCATTCAGTGTTTTACTGTATATTGGTATTTACTTCGCCCCATGCCTTTTTTTGCCATCACCGTCCCTATAATCTCACTCATTTGCTCACACTCGTTATATAGACTTAATTGTTCTTACTGTATTATTGACTGTATGTTGTTTTGTGTGTTGCTGTGATGTGTCGAACTGCTTTGGCTTTATCTTTGCCGTCTGCAAATTGTAAAATGAAGAACTTGCGCCTACCTGGTTTAAATACTGTGATTTTTTATTTTTTAAGATCTTTCGGTAAGTATGGCGGTAGACTGTGCACAGGTTCTGGTCAATCAATCAAAGTGATTAAAATATCAAAACAGTTGTACAACGAGCTTTAAAGGAATAGCCTAGACCCCAAACGGAGCAAGCAGAAGCACAGTATGCAGCGAAAAAACTCCTGTAATGAAAACCTAGTGAGGAGACAGCTCAGACGGGTGATGTAGTCCTAACTTAATGGTGGTACTCCACCCTGGTGAGGAAGAGTCTGTCTAGGGGTGATGTGAGCTTGTTTTGGGTAGGCCTGAGCAACCTGGGCCTCGAGTAGATTCCTTCACCCCAGAGATAGACATCTTCCCTGGCAACTGCCACCAAGAGCCCTGTTCATCTCCGGACCTGCAGCCACAGGACCAAGACGATTCATTTATGGCATTCTCCACAGGTGGCGCTCCACACTCAGTAAAACGGGTGGCTGGTGACTAGGATTACATCAGGAGTGTGTGAATAAGAACATGGACAGCCTGGTCGAGTCAGCCTCCCTCTAAGCTCTTCATATCTACGTGGACCAGATATGGACATGATGTGGACGCATAGCATTGGACGTATGATGATGTTGGACCAGATATGGACAAATGTGGACCATGATATGGAGCAGATATGGACATGAGTGTGGACCAGATATGGACATGATTGCTTGGCGCCCAAAGGCAGATGTGGATCAGATATGGGACCACATATGGACAGATGTGGACCAGAGTATCGCAATGATGTGGACCAGATATGGACATGATGTGGACCAGAATGACAATGATGTGGAACCGATGGGCATGTGGACCAGAGTATGAATGATGTGGCCAATATGGACATGATGGGCGCAGATATGGACATGATGTGGACCAGATATGACAAGTGTAGGACCAGATATGGACAAGATGTGGACCACAGCATACGGGACATAGTGGCCAAATGATACTGTGTGGACCTATGATGCATCAATGGATCATGATGTGGACCTATGATACCTGCGATATGAAATGTGGACCAGATGTGGACATGATGTGCGACCAAGTATGGCATGATGTGGGCCAGATCATGGAATGATGTGACCAGAATGGACATGACTGTAACCAGAGATGGAAAAGATGTGGACCAGATATGACATGTGTGGAGCCAGGATATGGACATGATGTGGACCAAATGGACATGATGTGGACCAGATATGGACATGATGTTGGAAACAGATACGACCAGATTATGGACATGATGTGACCAGATATGGACATGATGTGGACCAGATATGGACTGATGTGAACAGATGTGACCAGAATGAGATTGGACCAGATGCTGGACCAGATGTGGACATTGGACCAGATGTGGACAGATGTGACCATTAGTGCAAATTAATTAGTGAAATTTAAGCAACACAACACTGACCTGTTTGTAGAGGAAGTGATGACATCTTATTAAAGCCTGGAGGTTTTTAAGACTTTATAAACTCAGCACAACAAAAAAATCCTCTCACTGTCAACTGCGTTTATTTTCAGCAAACTTATCATAAGTAAATATTGTATCTGAACATAATAAGATTCAACAACTGAGACATAAACTGAACAAGTTCACAGACACGTGATAACAGAAATTGAATAATGTGTCCCTGAACAAAGGTGGGGTCAGAAATCAAATAACAGTAACAGTCAGTATCTGGTGTGGCCACACAGCTGCATAAGTACTGCAGTGCATCTCCTCCTCATGGACTGCACCAGATTTGCCAGTTCTTGCTGTGAGATGTTACCCCCACTTTCACCACAAAGACCTGCAAGTTCCGACATTTCTGGGGGGAATGGCCCTCGACCTCACCCTCCGATCCAACAGGTCCAGACGGCTCATTGGGATTGAGATCTGGGCTCTTCGCTGGCCATGGCAGAACACTGACGTTCCTGTCTTTAAGAAATCACGCAAGAACGAGCATTATGGCTGGTGGCATTTTCATGCTGGAGGGTCATGTCAGGATGAGCTGCAGAAGGGTACCACATGAGGAAGGAGGATGTCTTCCTGTACGCACAAGCGTTGAGATTGCCTGCAATGACAACAAGCTCAGTCGATGATGCTGTACGACCACCGCCCCAGACCATGATTGCCCTCACCTCCAAATCGATCCCGCTCCAGAGTGCAGCCTCGGTGTAACGCTCATTCCTTCGGCAATAAACGCAAATCCGACCATAGTGGTTGTGTATAGACAGTATAGACAGTAGTTATATAGGATGGTGTGTATAGACAGTAGTTATATTAGGTGGTGTGTATAATATATATATAATATATATATTCCAACACCCTGACATTGCTCTTTCTGATAATTCTTAATCTCTTTATTTTGGGATTTGTGTGTATTGTTGTCTATTGTTACATGCTGACCAGGCCGCCCGCGTTGCTGCGCTAGTTTTGCAAAATAGGGGTCAAAATTCTACAAAGGTTGAGAGAAAAAGGACTGTGTACATTCAGTGCGTTTAAAACCCTGTGTGTCTGGTGAGGATAGAGGAAATCAACATGCGTACGCAGCTGAGCCGGTCTGGTCTCAACGTTCAGTATTACTACACTGTGGAGATAGGAAACCACAAGCATTTAGCTGGGTTACTTTGGAGCCTAGAAACACAAGACATTTAGTTAGGTATACTGCACTGTTGGAACTAGGAACACAAGCATTTAGTTAGTACTTACTGCACTGTTGGAGCTAGAACACAAGCATTTAGTTAGATATACTTCGACTGTTGGAGCTAGGAACACAAGCATTTAGTTAGAATTACTGCACTGTTGGAGCTAGGAACACAAGCATTTAGTTAGATACTACTGCACGTTGGAGCTAGAAACACAAGCATTTAGTTAGATATTACTACACTGTTGGAGCTTAGGAAACAAAGATTTATTATACGATAAGCTAGTAGATACTGCACTGTTGGAGCTAGGAACACACAAGCATTTAGTTAGATATTACTGCACATGTTGGAGCTAAAACACAAGCGATTAGTAGGTATTACTGCACTGTTGGAGCTAGAACACAAGCATTTAGTTAAGATACTACTGCACTGTTGGAGCTTAGGAACACAAGCATTTAGTTAGATATACTGCACTGTTGGAGCTAGAAACACAAGCATTTAGTTAGAACTACTGCACTGTTAGGAGCTAGGAACACAAGCATTAAGTTAGATATTACTGCACTGTTGGAGCTAGGAACACAAGCATTAGTTAGATCTACTGCACTTTGGAGAGCTAGAAACACAAGCATTTAGTTAGATACTACTGCACAGTTGGGAGCTAGGAACACAAGCATTTAGTTAGGTACTACTGCACTGTTGGAGCTAGGAACACAAGCATTTAGTTAGATATTACTGCAACTGTTGGAGCTAGGAAACCAAGCATTTAGTTAGATTCTACTGCACGTTGGAGCTAGGAACACAAGCATTAAGTTAGATACTACTGCACTGTTGGAAGCTAGAACACAAGCATTTAGTTAGATACTACTGCACTGTTGGAGCTAGGAACACAAGCATTTAGTTAGTCTATGCACTGTTGAGCTAGAACACAAGCATTTAGTTAGGTACTACTGCACTGTTGGAGCTAGGAACACAAGCATTTAGTTAGGTATTACTGTTGGAGCTAGGAACACAAGCATTTTAGTTAGATACTACTGCACTGTTGGAGCTAGAAACACAAGCATTTAGTTAGATACTACTGCACTGTTGGAGTTAGGAACACAAGCATTTAGTTAGATACTACTGCACTGTTGGAGCTAGGAACACAAGCATTTAGTTAGATATTACTGCACTGTTGGAGCTAGGAACACAAGCATTTAGTTAAGATACTACTGCACTGTTGGAGCTAGGACACAAGCTTTTATTAGATACTACTGCACTGTTGGAGCAGATACACAAGCATTTAGTTAGATATTACTGCACTGTTGGAGCTAGGAACACAAGCATTTAGTTAGATATACTGCACTGTGGAGCTAGGAACACAAGCATTTAGTTAGATACTACTGCACTGTTGAGCTAGGAACACAAGCATTTAGTTAGATACTACTGCACTGTTGGAGCTAGAAACACAAGCATATAGTTAGAGACATCTGCACTGTTGGAGCTAGAACACAAGCATTTAGTTAGATATTTACTGCACTGTTGGAGCTAGGAACACAAGCATTTAGTTAGATATTACTGCACTTTGGAGCTAGGAAACAAGCATTAGTTAGGATTACTGCACTGTTGGAGCTAGAAACACAAGCATTTAGTTAGATACTACTGCACTGTTGAGCTAGGAAACAAGCATTAGTTAGATATTACTGCACTGTTGGAGCTAGAACACAAGCATTTAGTTAATATTACTGCATGTTGGAGCCAGGAACACAAGCATTTAGTTAGATATTACTGCACTGTTGGAGCTGGGAACACAAGCATTTAGGTAGATACTACTGTACTGTTGGAGCTAGGACACAAGCATTTAGTTAATATTACTGCACTGTTAGCGAGGAACAACAAGCATTTAGTTAGATACTACTGCACTGTTGGAGCTAGGAACACAAGCATTTAGTTAGTACTACTGCACTGTTGGACTAGAAACACCAAGCATATAGTTAGAACTACTGCACTGTTGAGCTAGGAACACAAGCATTTAGTTAGATATTACTGCACTGTTTGGAGCTAGGAACACAAGCATTTGTTAGATATTACTGCACTGTTGGAGCTAGGAACACAAGCACTTTAGTTAGGTATTACTCGCACTGTTGGAGCTAGAACCAAGCATTTAGTTAGATACTACTGCACTGTTGGAGCTAGGAACACAAGCATTTAGTTAGATATTTACTGCACTGTTGGAGCTAGGAACACAAGCATTTAGTTAGATATTACTGCACTGTTGGAGTCGGAACACAAGCATTTAGTTAGATACTACTGCACTGTTGGAGCTAGAACACAAGCATTTAGTTAGATTTACTGCCACTGTTGGAGCTAGGAAACACAAGCACTTTAGTATAGATACACTGCACTGTTGGAGCTAGGAACAATACAGCATTTAGTTAATATACTGCATTTGGAGCTGGGAACACAAGCATTTCGCTACACGTGCAATAACATCTGCAAAACATGTGTCTGCGACCAATAACATTTGATTTGATTTTACTGTTCAGATGAATGGAAACTGAAATCTGGACACTGACTCTCTCGGTCTATACCCTCTCACAGAGTCGTAATATTAACTCCTGCAGAATTAAGCATTTCTAGCAGTAAAATGATATGTATGCAAAATTTTGACTCGGAGTAGAGACATTTTGATTTCTTTCTTTCTTTTGAGACAATGTGCATTTAGATACAATCTGTAGAGTTGACATCTTAATCAGTATCATAAAAATGTTATAGTATTTCAACCACATAAAATATGAATCCTAGCCGACCTGAAATCTTATCAGAAACACGCTGAGTCGTTTTTCACAGCTTTTCTATTCTAACCTCTCAAACTGATGTAATTTGAAACAGTTTTGCACAGAAACTATTTCCAGTATTTTTTTGTTATTGCATTTTCTCCCCGGTCCCTTAAACGTCTCCATTAAAGAAGCAGAGATGACAGAGAAAACTTTACCGATGTCAACTGGATTGAAGGGTTCATTCTATTGATTTATTACATTATTCTGGTGATCAAAGGGTTGATTTAGTCTTCTGGGACAACATATAATGACTGAAGAGAAGCTACATGGATCTAATTAGAGACAAGTTGACTAACAAAATAGCTAAGATGTCAGAAATTATAAGCAGAAACACAGCTAAATCAGGCAACAACAAAAAAATCCTGCACTCCTCCTCCCCCCTGTCAAAACCCAGGAGCCTACAGCACATTTTCTACATGTGTCCTATAGCTGCATCAGAAAACGTGTCGACCTCTCAAGACATGACAGATGGATCACGTGTGTTTGACAGTGAGCAACTAAGAGAGAAAACACTACAGCCGTGTCCATAATAGCACCCTTTTCCTTCTATAGATCCCTATGGGCCCTAGTCAAAGTAGATCCCTATGGGCCCTCGACCATCAAAGTAGATCCCTAATGGGCCTAGTCAAAGTAGATCCCTATGGGCCTAGTCAAAGTAGATCCCTATGGGCCCTAGTCAAAGTAGATCCTATGGCTCTAGTCAAAGTAGATCCCTATGGGCCCTAGTCAAGTAGATCCTATGGGCTCTAGTCAAGTAGTAGATCCCTATGGGCCCTAGTCAAAGTAGATCCCTATGGGCCTAGTCAAAGTAGATCCCTATGGGCCTAGTCAAAGTAGATCCCTATGGGCCCTAGTCAAAGTAGATCCCTATGGGCTCTAGTCAAAGTAGATCCCTATGGGCCCTAGTCAAAGTAGATCCCTATGGCTCTAGTCAAAGTAGATCCCTATGGGCCCTAGTCAAAGTAGATCCCTATGGCTCTAGTCAAAGTAGATCCCTATGGGCCCTAGTCAAAGTAGATCCCTATGGGCCTAGTCAAGTAGATATGGGCCTAGTCAAAGTAATCCCTATGGGCCCTAGTCAAAGTAGATCCCTATGGGCCATAGGTCAAAGTAGATCCTATGGGCCCTAGTCAAAGTAGATCCCTATGGGCCCTAAGTCAAAGTAGCATCCTATGGGCCCTAGTCAAAGTAGATCCCTATGGGCCCGAGTCAAAGTAGATCCCTATGGCCCGAGTCAAGTAGATCCCTATGGGCCCGAGTCAAAGTAGATCCCTATGGGCCCGAGTCAAAGTAGATCCCATGGGCCCGAGTCAAAGTAGATCCCATGGGCCGAGTCAAAGTAGATCCTATGGCCAGCAAAGTAGATCCCTATGGGCCCTAGTCAAAGTAGATCCCTATGAGCTCTAGTCAAAGTAGATCCCTATGGGCCTAGTCATAGTAGATCCCTATGGGCCCTAGTCAAAGTAGATATCTATGGCTCTAGTCAAAGTAGATCCCTATGGTCTAGTCAAAGTAGATCCCTATGGGCCCTAGTCAACGTAGTTCCCTACGGGCTCTAGTCAAAGTAATCCCTATGGGCCGAGTCAAGTAGTCCCTATGGCTAGTCAAAGTAGATCCTATGGGCCCTAGTCAAAGTAGATCCCTATGGGCCCTAGTCAAAGTAGATCCCTATGGGCTCTAGTCAAAGTAGATCCCTATGGGCCCTGAGTCAAAGTAGATCCCTATGGGCCCTAGTCAAAGTAGATCCTATGGGCTCTAGTCAAAGTAGATCCCTATGGGCCCTAGTCATAGTAGATCCCTACGGGCTCTAGTCAAAGTAGATCCCTACGGGCTCTAGTCAAAGTAGATCCCTACGGGCTCTAGTCATAGTAGATCCCTACGGGCTCTAGTCAAAGTAGATCCCTACGGGCTCTAGTCAAAGTAGATCCCTAGGGCCCTAGTCAAAGTAGATCCCTATGGGCCCTAGTCAAAGTAGATCCCTACGGGCTCTAGTCAAAGTAGATCCCTATGGGCCCTAGTCAAAGTAGATCCCTATGGGCCCTAGTCAAAGTAGATCCCTAGTCAAAGTTACTTACGGTTTTCAGTCAGATAGAAATACCTTGTGTCTGTCCATTTTCCACTCAGTCAGTCACAGTGGCACGAGAAGACGTGCCAGCTGACAGCATCTGTGACACTTGCTCAATGCTCGCAGGGAGAGAGACTAGAAGCTAGACGTAATCAATGTTTAACAAGAGGACATTGAGAGACTAGAAGCTAGACGTAATCAATGTTTAACAAGAGGACATTGAGAGACTAGAGGCTAGACGTAATCAATGTTTAACAAGAGGACATTGAGAGACTAGAGGCTAGACGTAATCAATGTTTAACAAGAGGACATTGAGAGACTAGACGTAATCAATGTTTAACAAGAGGACATTGAGCGGCTAGAGGCTAGATGACTGGAGTGATGGAATTTTCCTGAATGAGTACCACATTTCCCCAAATGGGATGTATTTGTTGTTGCCCTCATTCATTTGAAGTGCCTCTGAGAAAAAAGGCTAGAATAGAGTTCAAATCAACTCAGTTCAACTCAGAAGTTAAAAAATGAATCAAACTTTTCACTATTCACCAATGCTACTCTAACCATATATAGTGACCAGCCTGGTTAAAAGTAGTGCACGAGAATAGGGTGCCATTTTAGACACTAAACTCTCTGCACTAGTCATTCCCAAAGGGCGAGGTCAAACGAATGTCAGAGAGATATGACGCGATGAATCTCTGAGCTGCTCGGGCTTTTTATGCTAACACGATTAGCATGATGATTAGCATGACACTAGAATCAAAGCTGTAGCTTTATTTAGGATGATTCTTTGGAGAGCAATGCCCTAGAAATAGTACTACAACAGTGGGCATCCCCATTCAAGTCAATGTACCATGATGGGTGGAAAGCAGTTCTAATAGTTCCATTTCTATGGGTAGGACGAGCTGTGACCAGAGAATAACCCCCTGGTTAGCCTAAATGATTCATCAGGCGTTAGGAATCGCTGCTAACAGAGAAGCTGAATAATACATCATGATGCTAAGTGCCTTGGCAAAACAAAGAAAGAGGAGGACACACGCAGAGAGAGAGGGAGAGAGAGAGAGAGAGAGAGAGAGAGAGAGAGAGAGAGAGAGAGAGAGAGAGAGAGAGAGAGAGAGAGAGTGAAGAGAGGAAGAGGAGAGAGAGAGAGAGGAGGAGAGAGAGAGAGAGAGAGAGAGAGAGAAGAAGAGAGAGCAGAGAGAGAAGAGAGGGAGAGAGAAGAAGAGAGAGAGGAGGGAGAGAGAGAGAGAGAGAGAGAGAGAGAGAGAGAGAGAGAGAGAGGAGAACAGCAGAGAGAGAGAGAGACGTGAGAGAGAGGAGAGAGAAGAGGAGAGAGAGAGCCAGGTTGTCTTCAGTTGATTTGGAGAATAGAGGAGAAGAGGAGACAGTTGGAGCACAGAGAACACACTGACTAGTTGCATCCTGTGGTTTATGTAGCTCTGTGTGTGACTCTGTGTGTGCACGTGTGTCTGTTGTGCTCTGTGTGTGACTCTGTGTGTAGACTCTGTGTGACTCTGTGTGGACTCTGTGTGTGACTCTGTGTGTGACTCTGTGTGTGACTGTGTGTGACTCTGTGTGTGACTCTGTGTGTGACTCTGTGTGTGACTTGCTGTGTGGTGACTCGTGTGTGTGCATGGTGTATGATGGTGTGTGATGGTGGTGTGATTGTGGTGTGTCGATGGTGTGTGGTGATAGTGTGTGAATGGTGTGTGTGATGGTGTGTGTGATAGCGTGTGTGATTGATGTGTATGATGGTGTGTGATGGTGTCTACTGTGTGTGTGTGTGTGTGTGTGTGTGTGCTGTTGTGTGTGTGTGTGGTGTGTGTGTGTGTGTGTGTGTGGTGTTGTGTGTGTGTGTGTGTGTGTGTGTGTGTGGTGTTGTTTATACTGTGTGTGTTTTGTATCCAGTATCCAG
This sequence comes from Salvelinus sp. IW2-2015, assembly GCF_002910315.2. NCBI lineage: Eukaryota > Metazoa > Chordata > Actinopteri > Salmoniformes > Salmonidae > Salvelinus > Salvelinus sp. IW2-2015. The sequence goes on from NW_019948596.1 coordinate 11,614, forward strand.
TAGACGGTAGAGAAACTAGGCTGACATTTCCAGGAAGAGATTGAGTGTGACACCTCACAGAGGGCAGACTCGTGTGTCTGGGGAAAAAGAATGTGACCAGCCCCAATATGTTCTGACACCCCCCTCCTGCCACCCCCTCCTGCCACCCCACCGCACCATCTTCCCCCCCCACGCGCTTCAATCCCTAAAATGTTATTTTACAGCAAAACACCCACATACAGGAGGGCCACTGCTTATGTTAATACCCATGCTACATAAGATACATAACTGTATATAGCCAAGTAACAATGTCACTTAGTGTATACATTCTATAAAACATTGACCTTTATATTCCTCATCTTTCAGTGGATTTGTGTGGGTTGCCCTGGTGCTGCTTATTTGTGGGGGGTTCCCCTGGTGGATTGATATGTGGGGGGTTCCCCAGTGGATGATTTGTGGGGGGTTCCCCTGGTGGATTGATTTGTGGGGGGTTCCCTGGTGGATTGATTTGTGGGGGCGGTTCCCGGTGGATTGATTTGTATGGGAGTTTCCGCGGTGGATTGATTTGTGGGGGGGTTTCCGGTGGATTGATTTGTGGGGGTTCCCCGGTGGATTGATTTGTGGGGGTCGTTTCCTGGTGGATTGATTTGTGGGGGGTTCCCCAGTGGATTGATTTTGTGGGGGTGTCGTTTCCCAGGTGGATTGATTTGTGGGGGGTTCCCAGTGATTGATTTGCTGGGGGTTCCCCTGCGTGATTGATTTGTGGGGGGTTCCCCGCTGGATTTGATTTGTGGGGGGTTCCCCTGGTTATTGATTTGTGTGGGGGTTCCCCTGCTGGATTGATTTGTGGGGGGTTCCCCTGGTGGATTGATTCGTGGGGGGTTCCCCTGCTGGAATGATTTGTGGGGGGGTTCCCGGTGGATTGATTTGTGGGGACGGTTCCCGGTGGATTGATTTGTATGGGAGTTTCCGGTGGATTGATTTGTGGGGGGTTCCCCAGTGGATTGATTTGTGGGGGGTTCCCCTGCTGGATTGATTTGTGGGGGGTTCCCCTGCTGGATTGATTTGTGGGGGGTTCCACAGTGGATTGATTTGTGGGGGTCGTTTCCCGGTGGATTGATTTGTGGGGGGTTCCCCTGGTTGATTGATTTGTGGGGGGTTCCCCTGGTTGATTGATTTGTGGGGGGTTCCCCTGCTGGATTGATTTGTGGCGGGGTATCCAAGTCTTATTCATGTTACCCTTACTCAATCAAGCATGTGTTCACCTTAAAGTAATGATGGACTTTATATGAGCTTGTGGCAGTGGAAACTAATGATGACCCCACTATTGACCAGTATTGAGTCTGTCGTTTTATGATGACGTCACCGTGAGTGATAGATGGGTGTGTCATCCAGGCCGTAGAGGATCTCGGCAGCCGTGGCTGTAGCGCAGCAGCACCGTAGTACTTTCACATGCATTGAGACTTCATTCTGTGTCCCCGTGTCAGAAGAAGCTGCCGCTGCTGCGCGTCCGAACAAAAAAACACAGAGGAAACAATACCTGACTCGTTTTTAATCCTACCAAACCGTTTATAACGACATCACCCCCGGGAAATGACATTAAACGACTGAAGGAGGAATAGTTAAAGAAAAACGCTAAGATGACTGTGGACTTTGAAGAATGTATTAAAGATTCTCCCCGATTCAGGTAAGAAAGATTGTGCTAATGGCGCGGCACCGCACACAGTGCGCTCTGTGTGCAAAACGGGATTGGAACGCTCTCTTTTCCTGCAAGAAAATGTTAACGGAATAACCTATAAGGCTACATTTCATATTCTATGTCCATATGGCATTGTCACATGACGAGGTCTGAAAACAAGAGTGGTTTGTTTTATTCTGGGAAATTATTAATTATTATTATTATTACCTAAGATTAACATAATTACTTTATTATCTCCATCGGGAAATGTGGGTTGCTGCTTCGTTCGTACAACAAAACACACATCATCAACGATAGACAAAGGACATATACAGACAGGATATACAAGTAGAACGGTCATGAGCGAACAATGATCCTCGGTGCACTATATATACCCCCGGGGAGGCTGCAGAGGGGAGGAAGCCTCGTAATAATGTCTGGAACGTCGCAAATGGCATGGAAACCATGGAAACCATGTTGTTTTGATACCTTTCCACCTATTCAGCTCCGATCCAGCTCCACGTTCCTGTCCTGCCCAATTAAGGTGCTATCAACCAGCGGTGGAAAAAGTACCCAACAGTCATACTTGAGTAAAAGTAAAGATACCTTAATAGAAAATAAAAGTGAAATTCACCAGGTAAAATACTACTTGAGTAAAAGTAAAAAAATATTTGGTTTTAAATATATAAGTATCAAAAGTATCAAAAGTAAAAGTATGAATTATTTCAAATTCCTTATAAACCAGATGGCACCATTTTCTTGTTTAACATTTTTCGGATAGACAGGGGCACGTGCCAAAACTCAGACATCATTTACTAATGAAGAATCTCTGTTTAGTGAGTCTACCAGATCAGAGGCAGTAGGGATGACCTTCTGTTGATAGGTGTGTGAATTGGACCATTTTCCTGTCCTGCTAAACATTCAAAATGTAACGAGTAACGAGTAAAAAGTACATTTATTTTCTTTGGCTGTCTGGGTGTGGTTGGCTGTCTGGGGGTGCCAACCAGCCAGCCCACCCCCAGACAGCCAACCACCCTCAGCCAACTACCCTCAGCCAACCACCCCAGCCAGCACCAGCCAGCCAACCACCCCCAGCACCAACCACCCCCAGACAGCCAACCACCCCCAGACAGCCAACCACCCCCAGAACAAGCCAGCCACCCCCAGACAGCCAACCACCCCCAGACAGCACCACCCCCAGACAGCCAACCACCCCCAGACAGCCAACCAGCAACCAACCCCAACAGCCAGACAGCCAACCACCCCCAGACCAGCCAAGCCACCCCCAGACAGCCAACCACCCCCAGACAGCCAACCACCCCAGCAGCCAACCCACCCCCAGACAGCCAACCAACCCCAGACAGCCAGACACCAACCACCCCCAGACGAGCCAACCAGCCAACCACCCCCAGACAGCCAACCACCCAACCACCCCCAGGACAGCCAACCACCCAAC
>NW_019948597.1:0-14723 GCF_002910315.2 Salvelinus sp. IW2-2015
TCACCATTTCCCGTGTTGCTGCGAGATATACGATATTTCTCCTGAAGTTGCAAACTGCTAGAGCACATCACACACGTCATAGCTCTGACTATCTGATTAGAACGCCATACTGAAGAACTCACGAGCGTGTCAGAAGGAGAGCTCATGACACTCGAGACAAGCCTCACGTCACCGCACTGGAGTCGCCGGGGCTTCTTTCAAGAAGCTGAGACGAAAACTGAGAACTAGCTGCTCCTGGTAGCAATGTGTGTTCACAAGCCGTCCATCAAATGTTATACATTGTGGAAACCACGCCAGCGTAGCCAAAATCGTGTGTTTTGTTGAATAAGAGAGGACGAAAGAGAGTGTGGATTATATAATGTTATAATGGTGAGGTTGGCGTGTGGATGTCATATATGTGCGCGTACGTGTTTTCTTATGTATTTGGTCTGTATGTCTTGCTTTTGCTCTTAATTATATTTCCAATTTTACATGCTTCAATGAGGTCCAATTAACTGCCACATAGAGCTTTGTTGCTGAGTTAGTGCTATAATGCCCAGCTCTTCTTTGGTTTGGTCTCTTTCGTATGACTCTTTTGGTTGTGCAGTTGTCATTCTATTTTCACTTTTTTAGTCTCTTAGCTTATTTAAGAGGGACGTTTCTATTTTTTCACATCAAACGTAGGGAAATATTCAGGAGTATCTATATTATTTGCATAACCGATCTCTTCTTTGATGTTCTCTATCATTTCTACTTTTTTCTCCTATTTTAGTCAGCATGTCTTTGTTGTACTAGTCGTCTTAGCCTGTTTTTCAAATCAACAAAATCTACGATCTTCTCTCGTCATTTTTTGTATTTCACACAAACTAACAAACACATCTTGGGAAAGTTTCGTTGCCAAGAAATGTGTTTTGGTGGGTGTGGTTCCTGCAGCTTAACATTTTATACCATGTGTGTCCTTTATGGGGCAATTTAGAGATACAGATTTGCTGTTTTGGAAATGTAATTATCCCTGCAATTCTACAGCATTTTGCCATTGGGGTAGGAGAGGAAAATGTGCCCGTTCAATAGCTCTATCTCATGTTATTGCTAGGCACAAAATTGTTAGCATTTTAAAGGGCTATATTAAAGGCATACATATAGGTGTTGACTGTGATAAGGCATTGGGATTATGAGCTGTCTTGTTCACTAAATGATACAAATTATAGGCAGTGCCATAGAAGCATAGTTGACTATGCCTGAAATGCGGTCCTTTTGTGGCTTATTGGGGAGTGGTGAACTTTCAGTTGAGTTATTTTTGGCAACGCTGCCGTGAGATTGAAGTTCGATTCTCAGTTCATCGTTCTGTTATATCTCATCTGAACCCTGTGCACTTGCTGTGCTAGGGATTCTAATCTGGGGTGTGTTGCATGTTTAGTCTGAAAAAGACAATGTCCAGGAATGGATTTTTGGGGGTTTGTTCGTAGTCTGATTGGTGGGGCTCCAGCCTTCCCAGGCCTATGCCCGTCCTGTAACATGTTGGATGCCGTCTATTTGGCACGGTGTCTGTAAAAGTGTTAAACGATGTGCCATTTTTCTGTTGGGGAATTGAGAGCTCTTTACAAACTGCTTCCCTGGGTCACTTAGAGAGGGTGAAGTGTTAGGCAGTACGGCCAGTAAAGTCTGCTGAAGTTCACTAAAACCAGTATGTGTTGGTGTGTGTGGTGTGTGTGTGTGTTGTGCTGTGTGTGTGTGTGTTGTGTGGTCTGCTGGTTGTGTTGTGTGTGTGTGTGTGTGTGGTTGTGGTGTGTGCGTGTGTGTGGCTGTGTGTGTGTGGTTGTGTGCGTGTGCGTGCGTGTGCCGGTGGCGCTGCGGGTATGCGTGGCGGTGGCGGTGGCACGTGTGCGTGTGGGTTGCGCTGCGTGCGTGCGTTTGGGGCGTGTAAGTAGAGCACGAGAGAGCCGAGAAAGAGTGAGAGAGAGAGAGAGAGAACTCTGCACACACCAATCCCACGAGGAGCCAAAAACATAATTCCAGGCCTATCATTGTAATCACAGCTCCATCAGAAAATGGATTTTTTCAGAGCACGTCAAGTCCATTAAGAACTGCCGCAGCAAGATGCTGAGCAGCTGTGTGCACTCTCTGTCTCTCTATCTTTGACTCTCTCTCTCTTTCTCACTCCCTCGTTCTCCCAGGGCTTAGGATACAGCCAGGTCACCCGTGAAACAAGTCAGTATTCGACGTTCATCCATGTCTGAGGACATCGGGAGATGATGTGGAAATTGGACACAGTCAGAGCTGTTACCTTTGCGGATGAGGATGGCGGATGGGTGTAAACATCTGCCTCTGATTCTGTAAACATCTGCCTCTGATTCCAAAGGCTGCAAGATCGAATCCAGCGATAGGAAGTTGTTTTTTAGATTTTTTTATATAACCTTTATTTAACTAGGCAAGTCAGTTAAGAACAAATTCTTTTTTACAATGACGGCCTACCGGGGAACAGTGGGTTAACTGCCTTGTTCAAGAGCAGAACGACAGATTTTTACCTTGTCAGCTCGGGGATTCGATGCAGCAACTTTTCGGCCCAACGCTCTAACCACTAGGCTACCTGCAGCCCCTTTAAATTAAACCTTGCCTTAACCATTCAGAGTTGATGCCTAACCTTAACCCTAAACACTTTTAAATTTAACATTTACAACAACTTAAAAATGTGACATTTGAGAAACATGGATGAACGACTAATTCTGACATGAGACTGTGATCTGACGTAAGGCTGTGAGAGCTAGTTGCAGGATGAGGGGGCTTGTTTACTTGTATGCAATTGTTGTTGTCTGTTGGATCGTCTGTATGTGTGTGTTGTGTGTCTGTGTGTGTGTGCATGCATGTGTAGCGAGAGAGAGAGGGAGAGAGAGGGGGAGAGAGGGAGAGGGAGTGAGGGAGAGAGAGGTGCAGGCTGGGGCTGGTTTAGATTAGCTTTGTGTCCTGTTGAATCTGACAGTGGTGACATGTGGCCTGCCCCGGTGGCCTCAGCCAGTAACAACAGTGTGTGTATGTATGTGTGTGCGTCAGGCAGATCGCTCAAGAGTGAAATTGGATGTCTATACTTGTCCTGAGGTTGTTGGGAAATGCCTTCAATACCGGACACTAGGAACAACAGTGAGTGCTATAACCATTTTGCTAAGGCGTTGTGAGTGGAGATGGTGAATGGGTGTAATCCCATGTCTCCGGATTACACACACGGATCAGTCACATGTTCAATCCCAGTGGTGGACACTCATTTTGATTTTTTTGTTGAACACTATTTTAACCCTATCCCAAACCTTAACCCTTAACTTTGAAATGGGATGTTTGGAGAAACGTGGATAAACTTCTAATTCTGCAATGAGACTGTGAGAGCTTCTTGGTGTGTGTGGTGTGTGTGTGTGTACCTCCTGCTTCACTGCCGGCCATACTGAATGCATGGAATGCTTCTGGCTCTGACCCCACCCCTGTCCTGTTGGCCCGGCCCGGCCCATTCCAGAGGGACAAATGGGGGGGGGGGGGGCTGTTGGGGTAGCAGTGACAGCTCAGAACACTCACCAGAGCCTGCCATCCCCATCGCAGAGTGGCATTGCCCACCCTTTGCCAAAAGGGAGAGTTTTTGCTCCTGCCTCTCCCAGTGCCGGCCATAGAGGACCACCGAGCACGGGGCCCCTCTCCCTCTCTGCCTCTGCCCTGCCCCTCCACTCTCCTCCACTCCCCTGGCCCGGAAAGAGATTTATTGGGGGAAAACTAAAGAAAAAATATCTGTGACCTCCACTTAGCCAGGAGTAAACACATGCATGGTGTGGTTTAATCAGAAGAGCACAGTCTTCTCTAGCGCTAGAGCACCAGGTTTATGGGACAGTTGTAAACAGGTTGTAATATGTGTTTCTCTGGCACAGACTGGGGATGTGAAGATGTTGGAGCTGTAATGACTACACTGCCATTTACAGTGGATGGTGAAAGTATTCACCCTCATTGGCATTTTTCCAATTTTGTTGCCTTACAACACATATGTCAGAGTCAAGGCCCGCGGGCCACATCCGGCCCGCGAGAAGGTTTTTTACGGCCCCAGGGATGATCTTGATTTATTATTAGAACCGGCCCGCAGACCGCAGCAGCCGGCACCCCGCAGATCTTTTACACGCACCAATACTACATTTCCCACAATGCAACGGTGACGCACCGAGCAGTAGGCTGCTTCATTTCAATATTTATTGGCACAGCAGTCGTCAGCATCACAGTAAAATTAACTTTCAGATACCCATCAAAAATGGCAAAACGGAAGGTGGACACTGAGAACCGGGGGTTTCAAACAAGGTGGGAGTCGGAGTATATGTTACGGAGGTAGCTGGAAAACCTGTGTGTCTTCTGTGTGGAGAAAGTGTGGCGGTACTGAAAGAGTATAATCTGAGACGACATTATGAACGAAACACGCGGACAAAAACAAGAATATGGACATGGAACAAAGGCTACAAAAGGCAGAGGAATTAAACGAGGCCTCAAATCTCGACAGGCTCTGTTCAAAAAAGCCAAATCACAAGGCCAGGCTGCTGTCAAGGCCAGTTTTATTTTGGCAGAAGAGATCGCTAAATCAGCCCGGCCATTTACGGAGGGGGATTTCATCAAAAACTGCATGATTAAAGTTTGTACGAAGTTTGCCCAGAAAAAAGGCAACTCTTTTTAAATGTGAGTCTGAGCGAAACACATTGCCGAGAGAGTAGACCAGTTGTCCATCAATCTAAAAGAGCAGCTTGTGAAAAGGGAAAAGATTTCATTGCATATTCCTTGGCTGTGGATGAGAGCACCGACATTTCTGACATTGCCCAGTTGTCAATTTTCATCCGCGGAGTGGACTCCAGCCTAAGCGTGACAGAGGAGTTTTTGGCTTTACGTCCTATGCATGGCACAACTACGGGGCATGATTTGAATGAAGAGGTGTCAAGATGTGTAAATGAGATGGAGCTGCCTTGGGAAAAACTCGTGGGTTTGACAACCGACGGAGCACCTGCGATGTGTGGACACAGGAGCGGACTGGTGGCGAAGATACGGGAAAAGATGCAAGAGGAAAAGCGACAGTGAGCTGACAGCTTATCATTGTATAATACACCAGGAAGCGTTGTGCGGTAAGCCTTGAAATGGAGCATGTAATGAGCATCATCACGCGCACAGTTAACTTTATCAGAGCCAAAGGTTTGAATCACCCGCCAGTTCAAGGCATTTCTGACGGAGTTAGAACGGAGCATGGTGATTTGCCTTATCACACATAGGTCGATGGCTAAGCCAGGGAAAGGTGCTTCAAAGATGTTTCGAGCTTCGTGAGGAGATTTGTCTGTTCTTGGACAGCAAAGGGAAAGACACACACAACTCCGAGACGAAATGTTTCTGTGTGAAATGGCTTTTCTGTGTGACATTACGAGTCATCTGAATGCAATGAACTTGCAGCTGCAGGGTCGGGATCATGTCATCTCTGATATGTACAGTACAGTGAAGGCATTTAAAACCAAACTGACTCTGTGGAGACGCAGTGCGGAAAGAAAATTTGAGCCACTTTCCCAGCTGCCAGACCATGAAAGAGAAGCTCTCTACCAGTGCGTTCCCGAGCGCACAGTTGGCTGATAAAATAGGTATGCTTGCCGCTGACTTTCGACGCCGATTTGCTGACTTTGAAGCACAAAAAGCAGGTTGGAACTGCTCGGTAACCCATTTGCTGTTGACGTGAAAGCTCACCACCAAACCTCCAAATGGGTTGATTGACCTCCAATGCAATGATGCACTGAGGGCAAAATATGCGGCAGTGGGTGCTGCGGAGTTCGCCCGTTTCCTCCCCGACACAATGCCCCAGCTGCGCATCCAGGCTGCTCAAACGTTGTCTATGTTTGGCAGCACATCCTGTGTGAACAACTGTTTTCTTGATGAACCTGAACAAAACATCACACAGAAGTCGACTTACTGCTGAACACCTCCACTCAATTCTGAGGATTTCCTCAGCTCAGAGCCTTACCCGAACATTGATGAACTTGTGGAAAAGATGGACACCACCAGTATCACCCTCAACCTCAAACAAGTGAACATTACTGTGCAATCACATATTTAGAGTTTTTACTCAGTTCAGTTTAAAGTTAAAGTTTAATATTTGTTTTCACTGCATGTTACTTCTCCTAAACAAATGTGTTGTTTTGATTAATAGTTTTTGCACTTTATTTTATTGTATTTCAATCCAATTATATTTTAAAAATATTTCAGTTGAGTGGATGATAGAAAATTGCTATTATTGTTTTTTTCTTTGAAGTAAATTTAGCCCACTTTTGCTAAATAGAAAATATAGGCTACTGATGGTGCCTTGAATACCGGTTTCTTTCATTTAATGTTCATGTTATGGGGATTTTTATATAAAGGAAATTTGTCTTTTGTGTCTGTTGAAAATTAAAGATTACTGACAGAGCCATAAGAAAATATTGCTTTATTTATCTGATCATATTGGAATATATTTGTTAGGTTTTCAGTAGGTTCAATTAGGTTCACTAGACTATATGCGTCATTTAAAAATGTTTCAATGAACATTCGAACAGTCCGGCCCTCGGCTTGTAGCTAAATTTTTTATTTGGCCCTCCGTCCATTTGACTTTGACACCCCTGCCTTACAACCTGGAATTAAAATGGAGGGGTTTGTATCATTTGATTTACACAACATGCCTACCACTTTGAAGATGCAAAATATATTTTCTTGTGAAACAAACAAGAAATAAGACAAAACAACTGAAAACTTGAGCATGCATAACTATTCACCCTCCCAAAGTCAATACTTTGTAGAGCCACCTTTTGCAGCAATTACAGCTGCAAGTCTCTTGGGGTATGTCTCTATAAGCTTGGCACATCTAGCCACTGGGATTTTTGCCCATTCTTCAAGGCAAAACTGCTCCAGCTCCTTCAAGTTGGATGGGTTCTGCTGGTGTACAGCAATCTTTAAGTCATAACACATATTCTCAATTGGATTGAGGTCTGGGCTTTGACTAGGCCATTCCAAGACATTTAAATGTTTCCCCCTAAACCACTTGAGTGTTGCTTTAGCAGTATGCTTAGGGTCATTGTCCTGCTGGAAGGTGAACCTCCGTCCCAGTCTCAAATCTCTGAAGACTGAAACAGGTTTCCCTCAAGAATTTCCCTGTATTTAGTGCCTTCCATCATTCCTTCAATTCTGACCAGTTTTCCAGGCCCTGCCGATAAAAAACATCCCCACAGCATGATGCTGCCACCACCATGCTTCACTGTGTGGAGGGTGTTCTCGGAGTGATGAAAGGTGTTGAGTTTGCGCAGGACATAGCATTTTCCTTGATGGACAAAAAGCAAAATTTTAGTCTCATCTGACCAGAGTACCTTCTTCCATGTGTTTTTTTATTTTTTTATTTTTTATTTCACCTTTATTTAACCAGGTAGGCCAGTTGAGAACAAGTTCTCATTTACAACTGCGACCTGGCCAAGATAAAGAAAAGCAGTGCGACAAAAACAACAACACAGAGTTACACATGGGATAAACAAACATACAGTCAATAACACAATAGAAAAAGGCTATGTACAGTGTGTGCAAATGTAGTAAGATAAGGGAGGTAAGGCAATAAATAGGCCAAAGAGGCGAAATAATTACAATTTAGCATTAACACTGGAGTGATAGATGTGCAGATAATGATGTGCAAGTAGAGATACTGGGGTGCAAAAGAGCAACAAAAACAATAACAATATGGGAATGAGGTAGTTGGGTGTGCTATTTACAGATGGGGATTTTGGGGAGTCTTCCACATGTCTTTTGGAGAACACCAGTGTTTGCTTATTTTTTTCTTCAAGCAATAGCTTTTTTCTGGCCACTCTTCCGTAAAGCACAGCTCTGTGGATTCTACGGCTTAAAGTGGTCCTATGGACAGACACCAATCTCCGCTGTGGAGCTTTGCAGCTCCTTCAGGGTTATCTTTGGTCTCTTTGTTGCACCTCTGATTAATGCCCTCCTTGCCTGGTTGTGAGTTTTGGTGGGCTTTTGGCAGGTTTGTTGTGGTGCCATATTCTTTCCATTTTTTAATAATGGATTTAATGGGGCTCCATGGGATGTTCAAAGTTTTGGATATTTTTTTATAACCCAACCCTGATCTGTACTTCTCCACAACTTTGACCCTGACCTGTTTGGAAAGCTCACTTGGTCTTCATTGTGCCGTTTGCTTGCTGGTGCCCCTTGCTTAGCAGGGGTTCAGACTCTGGGGCCTTTCAGAACAGGTGTATATACAGTGGGGAGAACAAGTATTTGATACACTGCCGATTTTGCAGGTTTTCCTACTTACAAAGCATGTAGAGGTCTGTAATTTTTTATCATAGGTACACTTCAACTGTGAGAGACGGAAGTGGCCTAGCCAGTCTCCAGACCTTAACCCAATAGAAAATCTTTGGAGGGAGCTGAAAGTCCGTATTGCCCAGCGACAGCCCCGAAACCTGAAGGATCTGGAGAAGGTCTGTATGGAGGAGTGGGACAAAATCCCTGCTGCAGTGTGTGCAAACCTGGTCAAGAACTACAGGAAACGAATGATCTCTGTAATTGCAAACAAAGGTTTCTGTACCAAATATTAAGTTCTGCTTTTCTGATGTATCAAATACTTATGTCATGCAATAAAATGCAAATTAATTACTTAAAAATCATACAATGTAATTTTCTGGATTTTTGTTTTAGATTCCGTCTCTCGCAGTTGAAGTGTACCTATGATAAAAATTACAGACCTCTACATGCTTTGTAAGTAGGAAAACCTGCAAAATCGGCAGTGTCTCAAATACTTGTTCTCCCCACTGTATATACTGAGATCATGTGACAGATCATGTGACACTTTGATTGCACACAGGTGGACTTTATTTAAATAATTGTGTGACTTCTGAAGGTAATTGGTTGCACCAGATCTTATTTTGGGGCTTCATAGCAAAGGGGGTGAATACATATGCACGCACCACTTTTCAGTTTCCTTTTTTGTTGAATTTTTGAAGTCATTTTTTTTCATTTCACTTCAACAAATGTTACTATTTTGTGTATGTCCATTACATGAAATCCAAATAAAAATCTATTTAAATTACAGGTTGTAATGCAACAAAATATGAAAAACGCCAATGGGATGAATACTTTTGTAAGGCACTGTAGTAGGCATTTATATCATATTTTTGGTGGGTGGTGGTTTTCTGTTTTTCTCTAAGCAAAGTGTGTGTAGATATACTCAGTCACCTCACACTAGTCCTTACATCTGGAATTAAAGTGATGCTCCAAAGGTTTTGTATAATTTCAGTGTTCACTAGCCAAAACGGGTCCCCAAAAATTGTGCACAATTGTGTACTACGTTTTATTAATTTTTTTATATGAATTCCAATTCATACAATATTGTACGCATTTGTAAGTGCTTAAGATCCCGGACTGCATCTTTAAGTAAGGCTAAAATAATTCTAACTATACTATAATCCTAAATTGAAGGTGATATGTTACGGTTATGGATTTCAGTCACATCAGTTCAAGCTCTTGCTTGCTTATAGTTATAGCTTTGTAAAATAGGACTACCAATCATTCAGAGTATCTCCCTCGGAAATCAAATCCAATCTTCCTGTCTGACAATTAAAACACATGGTTGATGACTATCTCTTTGACATCATATTTATTTGACATGGGGGAATGCCCTACCACTTGTTTGGCTTGTAAAATCCAGTGCTCAAAGAGTAGGCTTGGACTGTGTTTTCTCTAGACCTGTGGTTCCTCCAGCATCCCAGATGCCTTTGCAGCAGGGATAGGACTGATACTTTGTAATTACATTATATATTATACTTCAATAACCTATGAATAGTACCTAAACTGAGTTTTGGCAAAAAACATATGGTGACGAAATGATTTGGTGTCACAGAAATGTACAACGTTAAACACAAACCGATGCCAAAAAGTTAGTTATTCCAACAGGATGTCAAGAAAACAGGTGTGAATACATATTGATACACTGAGTGGGAGTGAGATGAGATATTGTGTTAACCGACTGTTATTACACAACTACTCATACCAATGCCAGTGATTACACAATTAGGAACAGTTAGTCAGACAGTTCAGTGGAAGAATGCAGATTCTCTGGACTATTGATTTAGCTCCCCACTCTGCTCTCCTTCCCTTCCTCCTCCTTTCCATCTTTCTTCTCCTCTTCTACTCCTCTCTTCTCTTCTCTTCTCTTCTCTTCTCTTCTCTTCTCTTCTCTTCTCTTCTCTTCTATTGTCCTCTCCTTTCTCCTCTTGTCCTCTTCTCTCCTCACTCTGACCTCAGTCTCTGACAGCTTCTCGGCTCTGGGACCAATCAGCAAACATGAGGACAGACATCTCTTCTGAGAAAGCTCAGTGTGAGAATCCTGTGAATAGAGCTGAAGCATGAATAAGCCATTTTGAACAAACARACTGTGGGTACATACAGTACACAACTAGGGCAAAACAAACAGCATGCTGCCTCCCAGGGGCTCGGCAAGCGCTGACCCAGCCCCAAGATCAGCTCCCTCAACAGGGCCATGGTTGTGTGGGGCTAGGCATGGTCCTTCCTGTCTAGACCAGGGGAGATAGGGTTAATGAAATGCTCAACGCCGTCTGAGCGCTGTCTGTGGCATCCATCCTCAGCTCGTTCCCTCTGAAGCAGACCGTCACAGCTAGGGAGCCAGACACACACACCTCCGTCTCTTTCTCCCTTGGTCTCTTTCCCTCGCTCTCTCTCTCTCTATTTCACCCCCATCTCCTCTCCATCCCCTCCACCCTCCTTACACTCTGTTTCATTGTGGAATTCTAACTCCCCTCCAGACGCCTACACCTCTCTCTCCTCTCTGGCCTCTCTTCTCTCTTCCCCCTCTCCATCTCTCTTTCAGTGAAGAAGCATCGCTTATGAGACAGTCTGAGAATAAGAATAAATGGTGGTCAATAGTTCAGCGTGTTGGCTCGTCCAGCTTTGTAAATATGGATGACTGGGCCCAGCCACGRTGGGGAAATGTGTGTGTCTCAAGMAGCAGCAACAGTGGGCGGTGGGTGGCCAGGCCTGCCAACAGAGCACCTGGACGGTGTTAATCATAGCATAGCATAAACACTGCCCCGGACCGGCCCGCCTCGGCCCCAGACACCCAACATACGGCCCAGCGAGCTGTTCCTCCTTTACCGCATACACACGCATCCAAGCAAGCATGTAGCGTTGCACGTACAATAACATGCATCTACACACACATGTACAAGTACGCATGCATATCAATACACACACACACATGGACACATGTTCAGATACCGACATACTGCACGCATACAGATACATATTTAACATCAGGTTTATCATTTTATACAGATGTAGGATCTTCATTTGATCCCCCTTCATTTAATTTCCAATTTTACATTTCAGACTTGATTTTCCGTTACGAAAAAGGTATCAACCACTACAAAAATGTCCATTCATTATAATCCATGTATTAATTCACATTTCCTGTTGCTGCAGGATTATTTTCCAGCTGTAGCAAAACGGCAAAAAAATATTAAGATCATATACCTGTAGTACAAGTCATGTTAATTTCACATTTTACATACCAAATGTACAACATACCAAATATACAACATGCCAAATACACAACATACCAAATATACAACATACCAAATACAGGACATATATCAGAAAGCTGCTGAAGGTAATGTCTTACAGTATCTTCACTTCAAGTGCATCAGTCTGAGCAAAGCAGACTGTCTGTCCACCATTTGGATCCCAGAGGGCAGACATCAGGAGGAAACAAGGCTTCATTTCAGAGAGGATCCATTTAAAAATTTGTGCTCCAATGCCAGTAGTAGAGACCTCCTCCATTAACTAAGAATGCCATTACAGTCCCACTACCAAGTACCCATCCACTGCAAAGCTGGGCAGTGGAAGGCAGTGTGTAGCACTATATGTGGCTCAATGGCATAGTGTACCATTTAGTATGAAAGTATATTAAAACTTAAAATCTGATTTAGATGGAGTCGATAAATGAGTGGATTTGTAGTGGTATCGCTGTGCTTTGTTTGGCTGTTTTGATGATCCCATGAATTGTAATAGTTTATTTTATACAACTTTTATGTATAGCTCTTTTGGGGAAAGGATACCAAAAACTTCTAAAAACCTCAAACTCGCAGCTCAGTCATTCATTCGAGAAGTAGATCAGCCGTGCCCCCAGGACAGGTTAGTTCTGAAGGATTCATTGCCATAGAAGTGTAGCTGGCTAAAAGGTGAGCCACTTTGTATGACCGTTATCCAGAGTTTAACTCAGCGTTGACCAAAGTTACCTCACTAACTCCTCAAACCTGCTTCGTAGGATACCCCCTCAGTCTTCTTCAAGTCCGCATATGTTGGTTCCAGTTTAGAGCTGAATGTAAGTATTTTAAGTAGCTCTCTCACACACTAGCTAACCTCACAACACTATGTGTTTCACTATCAGAGACATTTCCTTCCCTGTCACAAAATGAAATACAGCCGTTTTCAGTGTCATATTTCAACACACACACACACACACACACACACACACACACACACACAACCCACCACACACACACAACACACCACACACACACACACACACACACACAACACACACACCACACACACAAACACACACACCACACACACACCACACACACACAACACACCACACCACACAGGACGCATGAACACACACAAAAAGCGCACACACACGACACACAACACGACAGCAGAAACACATTTACCTTTCTGACGCTGAGACCTCCCTACACTAACCTCGCCTGACAAAACAGTGTAAATCATCACGGTGGCTCACAGCCACAACAGTGTTTATCTCTGTGAATCCTGGAGAAGGATAATTATCATCATCACTGTCACTTTGCATAAAGTCAACCTTTTAATAACTAAACACACAGCCACACTCACAGAGAAATACACGTCAGACAGCCAGGACTTCCCCGCTCTCCAGAGGAGGGGCCCTTGTAAAGCCCCACAGATAGGGGAGGGTTCTGGGTAGAGAGTGTCCATGCTTTATGCAGTGTGTCTGGGATGGGTAAACACAGTCAACCTGCCATGCGAGGGAGGTGATGTGTGTGTGTGTGTGTGTTGGTGTGTTGTGTGTGTCTGGTGTGTGTGTGTGTGTGTGTGTGTTGTGTGTGTGTGTGTGTGTTTTGTGTGTGTGTGTCTGTGTGTGTGTGTGTGGGGGTGTGTGTGTGTGTGTGCTGTGTGCGTGGGGTATTGTGGTTGCGGTATGGTGGTACCATATGGGGAGATGTATTATCTGTTTTACACTGCCTCAGCACAGCTTGGCACACAGCAGGCCAGCAGATTATACAATCTTACACAACCTGCACCCCTCATATACTGCCATAGTTACACATAGGAGCAAACTTGTTGGATTAACATTCCCTATGAGTCAATGATCCAACCTGTCAGTGTGTGACAGAGTGGCCCATGCACCAACCTACTCCAGTCTAGATCTTTCACTATGCTCTGAAAGAGAGAGACCATGGCCCTGTTAAACAAAGTCCTGTATTCACAACTACCATCCCCCATAATCCTGAGCTCATCCATCTTTCCAGCCTGAACCTGACTAAAGGACAAGATGGTTATATTTCTCCTCAGTAAGTAAGGTACATTCTAGGAATTGTTTTGGTTTCCCTCCTATGGGAATAACCCATCAATCTGGCAACCGCAGCGTCCAGCCATAAACCTGAACTGCAGCATCCCGACCACAACCACACAACCACACAACACCAGGCAGACCTCAGTTTGCAGGACAGAGGAAAGACCCACAGCTTTCTGTGGATGGAAGATGAGATGAAAAGGGGAAAGGAGCCGAGAGAAGAAAGAGAGAGAGAGAGAGAGAGAGAGAGAGAGAGAGAGAGAGAGAGAGAGAAGAGAGAGAGAGAGAGAAGAGAGGAGAAGAGAGAGAGAGAGAGAAGAGAGAGAGAGAGAAGAGAGAGAGAGAGAGAGAGAGAGAAGAGAGAGAGAGAGAGAGAATGAGAGAGAGAGAGAGAGAGAGAAGAGAGAAGAGATGGAAGAGCAGAGAGGAGAGAGAGAGAGAAAGAGAGGAAAGAGAGGGAAAGAGAGGGAAATGAGAGGGAAAGTAGAGGAAAGAGAGGAAAGAGAGGGAAGAGAGGGAAAGAGAGGGAAAGAGAGGGAAAGAGAGAGAAAAGAGAGAGGGGGGGGGAAGGAATGAGGGAAGACTCTGAGCCACGACGGTACAATTTTGGCAAAAATATCTGCATTCCTGCAAAAGACATATGGAGGGTGGGGGCGAAGGGGTTGGATGTTTGGATTACAGTCAGTGGAATAAGAATTGGGTAGAAGCTGAGAAGGAGTCATCGACAATAATAGATGAGGGGAGGTGAACACATATGATTGTTTACACCTTCTTCTCCACTGCCATCTCAAAGCAGCTGCAGTACCTTGCTACTCAGCCCCTAGTTGGAGCATCTTCACTAATGCCCCACATTGATATGTGCAGTACACTCAGAGTGCATCAGCGATACCGCCACATTGATGCAGTGACATCTCAGAGTCATGCACGTGATACCGCCACAGTTTGATGCAGTACACTCAGAAGCGCATCACTGTAACCCACATGTGATTGCAGGGTACACTCAGAGTCATCACTAATACCGCTAACATTAGATGCAGGTAGCAGCTCAGAGTCGATCGAACGTGGATATCCCTACATTGATTGCAGGTACACTCAGAGTCAT
>NW_019948597.1:16789-21732 GCF_002910315.2 Salvelinus sp. IW2-2015
CAGAGTCATCACTGATACCCCACATTGATGCAGTACACTCAGAGTCATCACTAATACCCTACATTGATGCAGTACACTCAGAGTCATCACTGATAACCCACAAGCACAGGGCAGTGTCTACCACAGATTACATGTCTCACACACATCTTCTGCACCCTCTCAGCCGACAAGGTTAAGCTCCAGAGGTTGCACATCTGTAACACACACACACACACACACACACACACACACACACACACACAGTGACCCGTATAGCTGTGAGCCCCAGCCCTGCTCCATCCACTCACACATTGATTAACCCTGCGAGTGTTTGCCCATTAGAGCCTGATCTGCACAAATCAAACCAATATGTGAACTCTGTGATTAGAGTCAGAAGTATTAACACGCTTTTCACTCAGAAACCAGAGCCAGGCGCATTCCATTGGCTCTCGCCTATCTTTGGAATAAAATACAAATATGTCACGATGAGGGAGGGAAAATGTTGGGGGGTGGTGGACTTTATCAGGCGGTAACATTTATTCACCTTTTCCTTCAATTTTTATGATTTGGGAGCATGAGGCACACACACACATACACATGCACACACCACAGCACCCACACACACTGACACATAATCAGTTGTGAAAATATTTTGCTAACGTCAACTATCCAGAGGTCACTTAAGCTGCGCCGCTCTCCCAAGTGGGCTCCAGATCAGAGAACACTGTAGTCTACCCCACCTTCTCTGCTGACAGACCTCCCTGAAACCCACCAGCCTGCCCTGGCCGGGCCTGGCTGCCTTTCACCTGTAAAGACTCTGGCTGCTCTAGAATACGAGCCAATAACCCTGCAGGGCGAAGGGAAGCCATACAACAGAGTCTTTCTTTGTGTACAGACAGAGACCTCGACACTGAGCTACTGCCAAAGACATAAATGCCCTTTGTATCGTTTACACTGTCCAAAAACCTCAAGCAAAAGAAAATAGGGAGAGAGGGAGACATTGGAGTACAATGGCTGCATAGTGAAGTAAAGGGGAGGTAAGGGGGAAGTTGTTTGACCACACTGTGTGGGTGAGGCCACAGAGACGTTAGGCTACAATGGCAAAGTGAGGATGTGTATTTACTCTGGGGGAGATATTCCTCTGCCCTTCCTCATCCACACGCTGACTCAATGGCTAATATGAGTGGAAACTATTGGCCATTCACTCTCTTTCCGTCTCCTTTCTACCACACCCGTATTTTAACCCCTCAATTGACTTGTCTGCGACTTAAAAATCTGTTTGCTATCTTGAATCAAAGCGAAAATATGGTGTATTCCCACTTCAGAATAGTTCTCTTTTTTCCTTTTTTAAATGGTGCAAATTGAAGAGTCATATTTTGGTGATGGACTGATATGATGATATCACCCATCTCCAAAAGAGCTGGTTGGCATGGATGTTAGACTGAACAGGAAGTGAGCATTAGGAACAAATTGGTAAGAGGAAGGAAATGTTTAAGTCCAGAGATGATAGCTCGCTGGTGATTCTCCTGCAGCATATCAGATTGTTACACAACCATTTAGTTAATCTGGAGGCCAGTAACGTGCCTCAGATAAGGGCAATACACACAACCTAGTACTTGAAAAAAGTGCAAAATGCATCAATGTTGTACGTGTTTGTTCAAGTACACTCAACCCATGACCAAACAGATAGAGCATGAGGAGGTATGATACAATCACAAAGAGATTCATGCAAGTTGAAAAACGTGGACGGATTATGATTTAGTAAATTATTTTTGTTTATTTCTGCAGAACAGGACTGTAAATATTTCTGCAGAGCAGGACTGTACATATTTCTGCAGCACAGGGCTCAAAATAAAATAAAATAAGATAATTAAGAAAATCAACATTTGAGCAGTCCACTTGTGTCATTTTATGCAAGTTGAGGATAACAAGGTAATTTATGTTGAAAATACAACCAAGTTAATTCTCTCCGTTCAATATCTAACTTCACCAGTGCTTTGTTGCAACCTTCCCTTCTAGTATTTCATCCACTAGGAACACCTTAGATCCTCATAGATCCTCAACACCATAGATCCCCTTAGATCCCCCACTTATGGAACCATCACCCATTCTCCGGATCCCCTACCTCCCCCTTTCTCCCTCCATGGGGTGGCCAGCCGAAACGTGTCCCATCAGCCAGCACGGTGAATGGGAATGGRAGGACACGCTAAGGTTTGGCMCTGCTCTCCGTTTACACGTTCATTCAGGTGGATTTGGATCCTTGGCCAGATACCGTATGTACGCTGGACACCGACACCAAAACACTTCACGTATGACTGGACTGAACATCCCTACCCACACTCAACCCACACTGCTTTTTCCTTTCTCTCGTACCTTTACTACCTACAGTTCCTAACAACACCGGTCACATATTCAAAAAAGACACACGCACTGTTTTTAATAGTTAAATAACATAATCGATTTTTTAACAAGGTATTCCATAAAGAAATTGGATAATATATCTTAATCTCATCCTATCATGTTGAATCTATCTACTTCCACTACAACAAAATAAATAATACACTGTATATCATTACTCAAATATCAATGTGGCTGTAATTCTTATTGATTTAGAATCATCATGGAAATGAAATAGACTGGTTCAGATCAACACTAACTCTGACTCTTTAGCAAACAACATTCTAAAGTCAAACATTGTATGTATGGATGTCCTGAGCTGTTTTAAACAGACAGCTCAATGCTTTCACATGTCAATACCTCTCACAAAGACAAGTAGTGATGCAGTCAATCTCTCCTTTTCTTTAAGCAGGAGAGATTTGACAGGCATGTTATTGATGTAAAGTGTAACAGCAAGAACTTTGATCGATGATGTCAAAAAGCTGCAACCACATTTCTTATTATAGTGTGTCTTGAATAATTGGAAGCAGGGAAGGGGTTGTATGGGCTGAAGCTAGGCTGCTCAGGGCTGGGTAAGAGGGTCACACGTGCCTTAACTGTGGTGGAAGTAGTTGTGGAGGTGGTGGTTGTGATGATGGTGTTGGTGGTCAGAGTGGCCAGATGTGGGGCCACCGGGCTGCTGACTACAACCTGTGTGGAGGAAAGAATTCTCCAGAACTCCACAGCTACAGGCCTGACTGCCTCCTCTACAAGGGCTGCTGCCCACATGTGCACCTTACGCACTCGGTGGGCCGCCACGTTACATCATCCCATCTGCAACTAAACTTGTCAATAAGGTAGGAAATGTTGCGTCACACGGTGAGGGAGGGGTAGGGGAACAGGGTTCAGGGGGAAACGGTGGTTAGGGAGACCCTGTCATACGTCTTTTGTTTGGTAGTCGACTCCAACTTTTTCCCCCTCTCTTGGAATAACAGAGTAGAGACTGACTGTGTGGGTCCATAACATCAAGCCGTAGCCTTTGGGTAGCCTTTACGTAATGTTTTGTCACTGACTTCTTTAGGCCTACATGTATGTTAGCCAGTGGCGTGCCGTTGGGCCTGGGGCCTGGGCCTTCAGTGAAGGTACTACTACAACAGTCCCGCCCGAAATTAATTCCACCTCTTATTACCATCATTATGCTGCCATGGCTCTAGACACCTATACATTTAGACAGAAACGCATATAACCAGGCGTTGCGTCACGCGTTGAAATATTACAAATTGACATTTTTGGGTAAACAGTGTTTACCCAAAACATGACCCACCCGCATGAGTCTTTTAATTATTTCCCTTCACCTTTTTCCTTCGTGGCAGCTCCGTTGCCCTGTGCGCTTGTTTTTTGGAGCTGTAGTCACTACCGGTGGGTCCAAAGTTTTAAACGCACAATTGCTTGTAAGTGCCAAGCCGTACTTTGGAGTCTCGTTGCTGCCTTGGTTAGACAATCAAGTTTGCAAAAGCCAGTGTGGCTCAAACACCCAAATCGATCACTTGCCCAATAATAGGCATTCCAAGCAGTACAGTTTGCAGTGCTTCTCGGAGCCTGTGAGCCATTTGACAGCGCTCGTAGTTGAAACTTTGGAAAAGTGGCTTTCCCGCCTGTGACCTAAGGCTTTGTGGCGTCGGGCGACCCTCCTTACAAGTCTAACTTTTCTTGAAGTTCGTCTTTGAGAAATGGCGTTATAATTAATCCTCGACCAAATCGATATCTTCTCCTCTCTTTCCGCCAATTGTGGGTTGAAAAAAACCAGCTTAGTAGTACGTGAATTAATTCGGTTTATTCAATTCAGTTTTTCCTAGATCTGCATAGACCTGCCATAGGACCTGCTCTCAATATTGGTAAATCCTGCCAATCAAAAGAACGTGCGACGCACTCGCCTGCTAGCTGCGCCCTGTGTAACACTGGAGCAGCTAGCAGGCGTACAATAAGCCAACTCTAAAGCTGATTGGTTTGACACTAAATTTTCATTTCCATTCACTATAAGCTAAAGCGCCCGCAATGTTGAATTCTGAAGGCCTGAGGGCAGATTTTTAGACCCCCTGGCAACACAAGATGGCCTGAATATGATTGATAAAAGATCTAACATAAAAGACCAGCCCTCCAATCTAACCTGGGCTTGGAAGCAGTGGCAACAAAGAGGAAAGCTAGAAATGAAGAGTATAACTCTTATCTGGGATATATTTAATACATATTTTGTGGGAAAATATATTTAAAAAAAAATTATATTCTGATGAATGTTTTATGGCCAGCAGAAGAAGGCCTTGGGCAGGCCCTGACGGCCCACCACTGATGTTTAGCCTATTAGCCCTTAGTGTGGACTTGACAGCTACATACCCCATGGGTTGATATGGGTGTTGTTTCAGTTGTTTGCTTGAGCCATCAATGGTAGTTGGTTGACCTCTATTAAATACCTCCATGCTCACCTTGCTATGGGCACTTTAAATGCCAGATCGTTTTACCCCACCGGTGCCACAGGCACAGAGGTCAATGAATCTCCCAGTCAGTCACGAGTGTAGGAGGCTGGCAGGGAA
>NW_019948597.1:25974-29568 GCF_002910315.2 Salvelinus sp. IW2-2015
GAAATCCCCATTAGTTCCTGTTGCCAAGGCAGCGCTACTCTTCCTGGGGTTTATTATGGATCCCTATTAGTTCCTCCAAGGCAGCAGCTACTCTTCCTGGGGTCCAGCAAGTTAGCAATATATTACATTCCATTATTTACTGACATCACATTTCTATAACTCATTGTTCCACAACACTCATTATGGTGGTCCCTCAGGCCACTACTCTTACTTTACCAGATATCTACAATACTAAATCATGTGATCAGTGTGTCTAGTGGTGCAAATGTTATCCTGTTTTTAAATCTGATTCTATGCTGTCATCAGTTACCTAATGTGAATAGAGTTCCATGTAGTCATGGCTTCTATGTAGTACTATGCACCTTTCCATAGTCTGTTCTGGACTTGGGACTGGGAAGATCCTCTGGTGGCAGTCTCCCTCTTTGTGGCACCTGACACCACGACTGACAGTAGTCCTAGTGCCGACGAAAACTAGGGCCTGTAGACCTGACCTTGTTGGTAAGTGCTGTTAAAGAAGTAGAGCAGCTACTCTTATGGACAGACTTCTCCCAATCTTAGCTACTGTTGTATCAATATGTTTTGACCATGAACAGTTTACAATCCATGCAAGGTAACTCCAAACAGTTATAGTCAACACTGCAACTTGCTCTCAACTTACCAACATGAATAATATCACACAAGATTTAGTTTAGGGTTACGGATCTTTAGTGAATTCAGATTCTCACTAACAATCAATGCATTCTTTCGTTTTTAATATATTCTTTAGTATACTGAACTTATTTCCTGCCAACCATCTTCTGAACTAACTGCCAGCGTCTTGTGTTAACGTTTGCAGTCATTTTTCAGTTGCTGTTATACTGACGTGCTTTAATGGTTGAGTCATCCATCATACAGTTGAAGTCAGAGGTTTACATACAACCTTACGCCAAATACATCTTAAACTCCAGTTTTTCTACAATTCCTGATTTATTACCGGATAAAAGTCCCGTCTAGGTCAGTTAGATCACCACTTTATTTTAAGAATTGAAATGTCAGAATAATAGTAGAGAGAATGATTTATTTCAGCTTTTATTTCTTTCATTACATTCCCAGTGGTCAGAAGTTTACGATACACATTTAAGTTGCTCCAAAGCTTTTACCTTTATGTCATTTATCTTTGTTAGTTAGTTTTCTTTTCTTTTTATTCAGTTATACCATGATTCCAATTTGCAGTGCGTTTCCCAATCAGTTGTGCAGCCAGACTTATTTGCCATTCCTTTGCCTCGTCATCCCTTTCAACCATACATTTGATTTTTCTCGTTAATCCAAAGGATTTAACATTTTCATTTTCAGTTGCAGCTATTAGTAACTGGGATAAGATATTTCATAAATGTGTAACGTCGGATTTCTCTCATGCAACCAATGGTTACAGTTTGAAACTTGTCCTTGAGTGGGCAACTTGATGGCAACCAGTCAATATTTAAGTCATCCAGGAAATATACCTCTCTGTTGATATCACATACTGTTACGCCCTGATCTGGTTCACCTGTCCTTGTGATTGTCTCCACCCCCTCCAGGTGTCACCCGTCTTCCCCATTATCCCCTGGGTACTTATYCCCGTGTTCTCTGTTTGTCTGTTGCCATGTTCGTGTTGTTTGTCAAGTCAACCAGTGTTTTGTCTTCTGCTTTTTCCCAGTCTCTCTTTTTATCTCGCCCTCCTGGTTTTGACCCTTGCCTGTCCTGAGCCTGAGCCTGCCTGCCATCCTGTACCTTTGCCTCACTACTCTGGATTACAGACCCCTGCCTGCCTTGACCTGTCGTTTTCCTGCACCTGTTGCTTTAATAAACATTGTTACTTCAACACAGTCTGCATGTGGGTCTTACCTGAACTGTGATACATACATTATCAAGCATTTCACACATATTAGTCAGATACTGACTTTTAGCACTTAGTGGTCTATAGCAGCTTCCCACCAGAATGGGCTTTAGGTGAGGCAGATTAACCTGTAGCCATATTACATCAACAGATCCTCTTTAGGCTTTACAGGAATGTGGCTCTGAATATAGACCGTAACACTGCCCKCATTGGCATTTCTGTATTTTCTGTAGATGTTATAAATATGTATTGCTACCTGTATCATCAAGAGTTTCAGAGATAACTTTTATTGCTTTACTGGGAAGCTAAGCAGAAGTAGACGTGACAATGTTATTTGTGAATCGTTTCAGGAAACTAGGCGTATGTTGCCGGTCACCACTTCACATGAGAGCCATTTGAACTTATCAACATGTGTTTTGGGCAGAAATGCCTTCTGGAACATGTGAACTTTCATGTGGCTTAGTAACAGACTTGTATGCCATCTGAATAAAATTGTTAAATTCCCGTGCCTAGTTGGTTTATCCACAGAAAAAGTCAGCAATCTTCTCGCTAGCCATGATTGGCTGAGATAATGAGTGGGCTGAACATGCCGAGAGATTACACCAGTAGGTGTAAGTTCACTTCTTGTTTGCTAAGTGTAGCCATTTCACCCCTGTAGTCCTACAATGAATGTCCAGACGTTCCACATTGTCCTGGAATAAAACTAAATAAACACAGCTCCTGCAGTGTTGAAAACGTTTGTTTGCGTCCCCCATTTGAGGCTACAGGCAAGCTAGCTGGGCTTTCATGTTTCTCTTCAGGCCAGGAAACTCTCAAACTTGTCCGAGAGAGAATTACACGGCTAACAAAGTAGACAGGTGTCTTCCCAGGTTTATTAACAGACAGGTGTCTACCCAGGTTTATGAACAGTAGACAGGTGTCTACCCAGGTTTATTAACAGTAGACAGGTGTCTACCCAGGTTATGAACAGTAGACAGGAGTCTACCCAGGTGTATAACAGGAAGACAGGTGTCTCCCCAGGTGTATTAACAGGAGACAGGTGTCTACCCAGGTGTATTAACAGTAGACAGGTGTCCCCAGGTTTATTAACAGTAGACAGGTGTCTACCCAGGTTTATGAACAGTAGACAGGAGTCTACCCAGGTGTATAACAGGAGACAGGTGTCTACCCAGGTGTATTAACAGTAGACAGGTGTCTACCCAGGTGTAATAACAGGAGAACAGGTGTCTACCCAGGTGTATTAACAGGAGACAGGTGTCCACCCAGGTTATTAACAGTAAGACAGGTGTCTACCCAGGTTTATTAACTGTAGACAGGTGTCTACCCAGGTTTATTAACAGTAGACAGGTGTCTACCCAGGTTTATTAACAGGAGACAGGTGTCTACCCAGTGTATTAACAGTAGACAGGTGTCTACCCAGGTGTATAACAGGAGACAGGTGTCTACCCAGGTGTATAACAGTAGACAGGTGTCTACCCAGGTTTATTAACAGGAGACAGGTGTCTACCCAGGTGTATTAACAGGAGACAGGTGTCTACCCAGGTGTTATAACAGACAGGTTTTCTACCCAGGTTTATTAACAGGAGACAGGTGTCTACCCAGGTTTATTAACAGGAGACAGGTGTCTACCCAGGTTTATTAACAGTAGACAGGTGTCTACCCAGGTTTATTAACTGTAGACAGGTGTTCTACCCAGGTTTATTAACAGGAGACAGGTGTCTACCCAGGTGTATACACAG